>NW_018247364.1:35585-56086 GCF_001263595.1 Phalaenopsis equestris
CATTACCTCTCCCGCCGTCTCTTTTTTTCTCTCTTTCTTTCCCTCTCTACCTCTCACTCGCTATATCTATATCTATCTCTCCCACTCTCTCTAGCTTTCTCTCACCCTCCATCCCTCCCTCTCTCTGTCCCTCCCACCTGTCACTCACTCTTGTATTATCTATGTCTTATGTTTTATCATATTTTTTTGAATCTCTTATGCTCTCCCTTACTTGTTGTATCGTTCACTGCTATCTCTCTCTCAATCTCTTCATCTCTCTCTCTCCTTCATCTCTCTCACTATCTTTTTCTCATCTTTGGTCTTGCTTTCTTACTCTTTCTTCTTTATCTCTCCTCTCTCCCGCCCCCTCTAGATCTCTCAAGCCTTATCTCTCTCTCAACCTCTTCCCTCTCTCACTAACTCTCATTTTCTGTCACTCTCCCTCATGTATTACTCTCTAACTCTTGTACTCTCTCTCCTCTATCTCTATCGTTGTCTGTCTCTCTCTACCTTGATCATTCATTAGTTAACTCTCTCCATTTGTCTCCCACATGTCTCATTCTCTAACTCTTGCTCTCATCCTAATGATGAGAAAGAGAGAGAGAGAGAGCTAGAGAGAGTGATTTAGGAAGACATAAGTGAGAGAAAATGAGAAGTAGACAGAAAGGTGAGAAAAAGAGATGGGACAAAAAGGGAATTGACTGAGGCATCTCTTTTTCACTATACATCTCTCTTATTTTCTCTCCTACTCCCTTTCTCTCTTCTCTCACCCTCTGCATCTCACTTAGTTTCTATCACTCTCTTAATCTCTCTCTCTCTCTCTTTCTTGCTATCTGTCACCCTCCATATACTTTTATATCTCCATCTCTCTTCTTCTCATATTCTCACTTATGCTCTCTGCCTAGCTCTCACTCTCTCTACGTCTCTCACTCTTGCTCTATCACTATAGAGATAAGAGAACATTGAGAAGATAAACTAAATCACACTTTCTCTCTATATTGGAGAGAGAATTTTTTGGAGAGAGCGAGAGAGAGTGGTGAGAGAGAGGGAAAAGGAGGGGGAGGGGGAAGGCGAGAGAATGAGAAAGCAAGAGGTTGGAGAGAGAGAGAGGAAGATATTGCTCTTTTCTCCCTCTTTATATGGCCACACACTCTCTCCCTTTCCTCATGCTTCCTCTTTCTATCTCAATCTCTCTTTCCTTCTCTCTCCCCCATCTCTTTTTCTTCCACTCAACATGTGGCAAGGAGAAAGAGGGAGAGAAGCATGATTAAGAGTGAGAAAGAAAGAATAAAAGAGAAAGATTGAATGAGAGAAAGAAGGAGAGATCACCAAAGAGAGTGAGAGAAAATAAGGGAAGAGAGAGAAAGAGAGATATAGAAAGAGAGAAGACGGGAGCATGAGAGAGTAGATAAAGATAAAAAGAAAGTAAGGGTGAGAAATTGAAATGGAGCTTGAGAGGGATAGAGAGATCTTGAGAGAGAAAATAGAAGAAGAGTGGTAGAGAGATAGAGAGAGCTTGAGAGGGATAGAGGGAATAGGAAAGAATAAATAAATGTTCCCTCATTCCCTCTTCCATCCTATCTCTCTCACTCTATCTCTCTATGTCTCTCTCTTTCTTTCTCTCCCACTCTCTCATTCTATCTCTCTACCTCTCTCACTTTTTTTCTCTCATTCTCTCACTCACTTACCTTCCCTCCCTCTCTCCCACTTGTTATATATATTCCCCCTCTTCCTTTACCTCTCTATCTCTCACTGTCTCTTCTCTCACATCTTATTCACCCACTCTCTCATTCTATCTCTCTACCTCTCTCACTTTTTTTCTCTCATTCTCTCACTCAATTACCTTCTCTCCCTCTCTCCCACTCATTATATATATCCCCCCTCTTCCTTTAACTCTCTATATCTCACTCTCTCCATCTCACTCTCACTCTCTCTTCCCTTACTCAAATTCTTTGTCTCATCTCTTTAAGTATCCATCTCTCTCACTCTCTCCCTCCCATTCTCTCTCTCTCTCTCACTCCTCTTCCTTTAGAAAATGCTCCAGCTCTTTCTTTATCCCTCTCACCATTGTCAGTATCTCTCTCTCCATATATCTCTTTTATTTTGGTCTTTCTTTATCAAAGAATGATTAGAATAAGAGAGAACGAGAGAGAATAGAGAGAGATTTATAGAGAGGCATTGAGAAAGAAGGGGAAGTAAGTCAGTGAGTCAGAAAGATAGAAATAATTAGAGAGATAGAATGAAATAAAGAGAATGTGAGAGAGAGAGAACTTGAGAGAGAATGGCATGAGATGGAGAGTTAGAGATAAGAGAGGAGAGAAGGTGAGAGAGAAGGTGGGAGAGGGAATAATGGAAAGAGAGAGAGGCATAAAGATGGATAGGGAGGGGGAGAAAGAGAAAAGGAAGTAGAGTAAGGAAGAGAAAGCAAGTTGGAGAAAGGGGGAGAGGGAGAGGGATGGAGAGAAAGGTAGATAGAAAGAGTAAGAGAGGGAGAGAGTGAGAGGGAGGTAGAGAGGGAGAGAGTGAGAAAGTGAGTGAGGGAGAGAAAGAGAAGAGAAGCTGAGTGAAGGAGGAAAGGAGAGAGAAGAGTGAGAGAGGATGGGGTATAGGGAGGGTGGGGTAAAAAGAGAACAATTTGAGAGAGTAGGGAGAGGGTAAGACAGAGAGTGAGAGAAGAGGTAGAGTGATGGAGAATTAGAATGAGATGAGGGGAGAGAGTGAAGGATGGTTAGAGAGCGGAAGAAGAGAGTAAAAGAGTTACAGAGGGTGGCGAGAGTGGGAAGCGAGCAAGAGAGAGAGAAGGGGGACCAGAAAAGGGAGAGAGAGGAAAGAGGAGAGGGAAAGGGAGAGGGAGAGGGAGAGTAAGAGAGATGGAGAGAGGAAGATATCATAATGGGAGAAGAGAGGGAGAGAGAATGATAGTGAGAGAAAGGGGGAAGGAGAGAGTGGAAGGGAGGTAGAGAAAGAGAAATAGAGAGAGGGGGTGTGAGAGTGAGAGAAAGCAAGAAAGAGTGAAATGGGGAGAGATAGAATAAAAGAAAGAGTTAGAGAGAGAGAGGGTGGGTGAGGGAATGATGGAGGGAGAGACAAAAAGAGATGTAAAGCTAGAGAGAGTGAGAAAGAATAAGTGAATGAGATAAAATGTGAGGAGATAGATGGAGAGAGAATAAGAGAGACAAAGAGATATCTCTCTATTCTCTCTTTTCTGACTACCAACTTCCTTCCATCACAAACTTCCTATGTCTAATCTCTCAGTACTCTCCCTCTTATTTCTTTATCTCTCACCATGCATCTCTCTAACTCTACTTCTCATCTCCAACTCTTAATCTATCTCCCACACTCCCTCCCCGACTCTCTTTTTCTCTCTCCCTCTCCCTCTCCCTCTCCACCTCTAATTATCTTTCTCACTCTCCCACTCTCCTATTCTCACTTTCTTTCACTTCTCCTCCCTCTCACGTTTCCAAGGGAGAGTTAGAGTGAGAGGAGAGATATGGAGGAGAGGTATCAAGAAAGGAAGTGCAAGGAAGAGTAAGAGAGGGTTTGAGAGAGAATAGGGCGACCACTCTTCCACATTAAGTCTCACTCTTTCTATTCCAACTCTCTTCCTCTTTTCTTACTCACTTGATCACACTTTTATTCTTCTCTCTCACTCTCTCACACTATCTTCCCACTGTCTCTCTCTCCCAATCCTTATCTCCCTCTCTTTGTTCTTTACCCTCCCTCCCTCTCTTTCTCGATATCTCTCTCTTTTCTTCATGTCCCTCTCAGTCTCTCTTCCTCTCACTTTTCGTTTCTCTATCTCACTCACTTCTTTCATTCTATTACTTCCTCTTTATCCCTATGTCTATCTCTCTCTTTGACTCCCTCTATATACATTTATCTCTATCACTTCTTACTTGCCATCTCTTGTTGTCCCTCTCTTTATTCCCTCTCTTGTACTTGTTATCTCTCTCCCGCTGATCACTCACAAAATTCCTCTTCTTTTGCTTTCACTCCTTTGCTATAACTATATCCCTCTCACTCATTCACTCCAGATCTCTGCTTTGTCTCTCTATGTCTCCTTCTATCTTTCTCTCTGTCTCTTACACTATCTCTTGCTTATATATTCCTTCTATATCTCCTCTTATTGCTTTGACATCTCTCACTGTCTCTCCCTCAATCTCTTCTTTCTCTATCCTCTCTCTGACTTTCCTCTCCCTCAATCATGCTCTTTCTCTCTCTCTCCATCCCTCCACCCCTTTCTCTTCCTCTCTCTTTCCTCTCTCTCTTTCTTGTACTATCAACTTCTCTCACTCTGTCACACGATATCTCTCTATCTCTCATTCTCTCTAACTCTATCCCTCTCCATCTTTATCCCACCATCCCTCCTCTTCCCTAATTCACTCTTTCACCCTCTCTCTGATTCACTCTCTCCCTTTATCTCAATGTTGATATCTCTCTCCCCTCCCCCTTTATTTCTTGCTCTATCCCTCTTTCTTCATGTCTCTCTCCCACTCACCTCTTAGTTTCTCGCTCTCTCTCTTTCTCTTACTTTCTTGCTTCCTCCCTTCCTCTTCTCTCTCACACTCTCTTTATCTCTCTTTGCATTTTGCCTCTTTTTTTGCTCTCTCACTTTCTGTCGCTATCTCTCTCTCTTTTCTCTCAATTCTTTCTCTCAATTCCTCTCAATTCCTCCCTCTCACTTCCTCACTCTCTCTTCTTCCTTCTCATTTCTTCTCTCCCTTGGTAGCTCATCTTTCTCTCTCACACACTCCTCTCTCTATCCACTCTCTATATTATCTTAGTCCCTTTGTGCTCTCTCAGTATTTCTTTGTCACACACTATCTGATTGTCTCTCTGCATCTACCTCTTTGCCTCTCCCTCAATCTCATATGCTCTTTTTTCTCTCTATCTCTCCATCTTTGTATCACTATATATATCTCTTTTCTGACACTCAGTATCTCTCTCTCTTGTCTCACTCAATATTTCTCTATCCTTCTTGCTCTATATCTCATTAACTCTCTCACACCATTTCTCATTATCTCTCACGCTCACTCTCTCTGTCAACTCTCCCCCCCTCTCTCTCTCGATTCTCTCTCACTCTCTCTTGCCACTCTTCTTCCATCTCTCTTTTTCTTTATCTTTTCTTTACACCATCACCCTATCTCTTTATCACCCCTCTAGTCTGTCCCACTTTCTCTTTCAGTATCACTCTCTATATCTCATGGCCCTTTTCTAATCCCTCTCTCTTCCTCTCGTATATTTATCCCTAACTCTTTCTAGCACTCTACCTCTCTCTCGTTCTTTCTCTTGCTCTTCTCTCTCTTTCTTCATTCCCTTACTCACTGTTTCGCCACCTTCCCTCCCTCTCTTTCTCTCTATTTTTCTCTTCCTCCTCTCACTTTCACTCATCAATATCACTCTCCCACTCTCTTCTCTCTCTTGTGATGGAGAGGGAAAGAAAGAAAGAGAGGAGGGCAATAGTATTGATGAAAGAGAGTGAGAGGAGTGAGAGATAATGAGAGACAGTGTGAGAAAGTTATAATGAGAAAGAGAGAAAGGGACAGTGAGAAAGGAGAGAGGGATAGAGCGAGATACAAAAAGAGAGAGAGATGGAGGGTGAGCCACAAAAGAGGTATTAAGAGAGGGAGAGAGTGAAAGGAAAAAGAGAGTGTGTGTGTGTGTGTGTGTGTCTATGAGAAAAAGGGTGGGAGGGAGAGAGGGAGAGTGAGAGAGAGAGGGGAAGTGAGTGAGGAAGGAAAGTGAGGTGGTTGTGAAGAAGAATGTGAGAGAAGAGGGAGAGAGCAAGAGTGAGAGAGTGAGAAAAGCATGATATCTACTGAGAGTGTGTAAGATATGGGGGAATAGAGTGGGGAAAAGATAGAAAAAATGAGGGAGTGGGAGAGAGAAAGTGAAAGAAGACAGAGAGAGATATGAATGGAGAGCATGTGGGAGAGCAAAAAAAGATAAATAGTAGATTAAGAAAGAGAAGAGGAGAGAAGAGAAAGTGAGAGATGGTCGTTAAAGAGAGAAGAGAGAAGGCGTAAGAGAGAGAGGGTGAGAGTTGGGGAGCTTCAAAGGATGAGAGAGAGTAATAATGGAGAGATAAATGTGAGAAAGAGAGCGTAAAAAAAGTCAATGAGGAAGCAAGGAGAGAAAGTGCAAGAGAGACAGAGAGATGAAGCTAGAGAAGGAGAGAGAAAGATGAGGAGAGCGAGAGTGAGTCAGGTTGAGAGAGTAAATGGGAATGAGCTAAAAAAGAAAAAGAAGTTGAAGCCATTCAAATTTTTTATGAATTTCAACATCAATAAGAAATCTATTTCCTATTGTTCATATGTTATGGTATGAGTATATCATACCGAGAGGGAGAGGAGTGACATGAGTGAGAGAGAGTGAGAGAGAGAGAGAGAGAGAGATGTTACTAGTGAAAACAGTGTATTCCTGTTAGGTTTCAACCCCCATTACAAATAATGTTTCTCTATTTATAGGAAAAGATTTATTATCAAATGACAATATACCTTGAGTCCTACGTTGTCAGTTGGAGATGGTCGACTGGGATTATAGGAGCTGGTCGGCTAGGTTGATTAGAGTCAGCCCTGCTAAATGAAGCTTAGAGGAGAGAGAGAGGGAGGAAGGGAGGGAGAAATAGAGAGTACAGTTTGGGATGTAGAAATAATATAAGGAGATAGAAAGAGGGAGGAAGGGAGGGAGGAAGGGAGAGGGAGGGAGAAAGATAGTGAATGGGATAAAGGCAGAGAGTGAAAGAGAGAGTTTGGGATGAGTAAAGAGACTTGTTGATAGTTTGAAAAAAAAAGAGAGGGAGGGAGCATGAGAGAGAATGAACGATAGATTAATGATAGAAAGAGATATAGAAAGTGAGGGAGAGAGCGAGAGAACAAGAGAGAAAGTGAGAGAGAAAGAGTGATAGAGAGAAAATGTTTGAGAGAGATTACAAGGGAGATATGCTGATAGAGAGAGTCGGGCTCTCCAAATTTCACTCTAACTTTTTCTTCTCTGTCTCTTACTCAATCCATCACTCTCTTTCCTACTCTATTTTTCACTCCTAATCTCTCTACCTCTCTTAGTTTTCACTTCTCTCCATATCCCTATCTAACTCTCTCTCACTTCCTCTCTACTTCTCTTGCCTTGCTCTCTTCTCTCATTCCTTCCATCTCTCTCTAGCTCTTACCTATCCTCTCTCTCTTTCCCACCATCAACATAATAGTCCCACCCTCACCAAGTTTGTAGCTTTCTCTTGTACCGTTAACCTCTCTAATACCATCAATCTCTCTCTCTATCTCACTCCCTCTCACTCTCTTTTTGTTCACTCAAATCTCTCTTGCTCTCTCCCACTCTAGAGAAAGTGAGATCTCTCTCTATCTCTCCATTCTCTCACTTTCTTCTCTAAAATTTTCTTTTTTCTCTATATCTCTTTCTCTTATTTTCTCTTACTCCCTCTATTACTCTTTCTCACGCTCTACTCTTCTATCTCTTTCTCTCTATCTCACTACTCTTTCTATCTCTCTTAAGAGGAATGAGAAATAGGGTAAGAGAATGACGAAGGTGGTTTAGAAAAAGAGAGAGATAGCACAAGGAGGATTGAGCAAGAGAGAGAGGGAGAGGGGGCGCGGGGGCGAGAAGGAGATAGAGAGAGGGGTAAGAGAGAGAACAAGAGAGAAATAGATAAAGTACAGTTTGATAGTACAAGAGAGAGAGAGAGAGAGAGGGTGAGAGCTGAGAAAGAGTAATAGAGAAGAGAGATTGTGTGAGAAAGAGGGAGAGAGTATGAGAGAGTCATTCTCTCCCTCTTCTCTATTTATCCCCCTCTCTCCATCTTTATCTTCTCATTCCCCCTCTCCCACTTTAACTCTCCCATTCTCTCTCTCATGTGCTCTAACTCTCTCTCTCACTCTAACACTCTCACACTCTCACACTCACTCTCCTTCAATCTCTCTCTCTTCTTCTCTTACTTTCTCTCTCTAACACATTCTTCTCTCACTCTCTTTCTCCCACTCTCATTGCTTTTTCCCTTGCTTTATCTCTCCTCCTCCCTTATCCTCTTATTCTCTCTCTTACCCACTCTCTATATCAGCATTTCTTCCTTATAATCTCTCTTCCTTATAATCTCTCTCAATATCTCTCAATATTTCGCTCTCACTTTCTCTCTTGTGCACTCCTCTCTCTAGCTTTGCATCTCTCTCACCCTCTCTCCCTCCCTCCCTCCCTCACTCTTTCTTTCTATATCTCTCTTCTACTTCTCCTTCTCTTTATCCCTCCTCCTCTCTCCCCTTCCCTCTCCCTTCTTCCCCTCTCTCCATCTCTCTCTCCTTCTCATCCTCTCTCTATCTTAACCACCTTCCTTTTCTTATATCCCACTCTCTCTAACTCTCTCCATCTCTCTCCATTGTTCTCTCTCACTCTCCCCTCACTCTCTATCTCTCTCTCTCTTCATTAACTCTTTACCTCCTCTAGCTCTCTCTATTCTTCTTTTCTCTTATCACTCTCTCTCACTCTCTCTAACTATACTCTCTCACACTCCTCTATATCTCCCTATCTCTCTCTTTCTATCTCTCTTACTCTATCTATCCCTCTATACTTCACTCTCTATGTCTCCCTTTATGTATCTCCTGTTCCTCTTACTTTCCTCTACTATCTCTTACTTGATACCTATTTCCCTCTCTCACTTTATTTTTAACCCTGTCTTTCTCTCGCTTAGTCCCTCACTCGCTCTCTTTCACTCACTAACTTCTCGGACTCCATATAACCTCTCCTTACTCTCTTACTCGCTTCACTCTTATCTTTATGTCTCTCTCAACCATCCTTTCTCACTTACAGTCTCGCTCTCAATGTTCAGTCTCTCACT
This sequence comes from Phalaenopsis equestris, assembly GCF_001263595.1. Lineage (NCBI taxonomy): Eukaryota > Viridiplantae > Streptophyta > Magnoliopsida > Asparagales > Orchidaceae > Phalaenopsis > Phalaenopsis equestris. The sequence goes on from NW_018247364.1 coordinate 44,407, forward strand.
TTTTTTCTCTTTTGTTCTCTCTTGCTCTCTCTCAATTGTTCTCTCTTCTCTTTCTCTCTTAATCTTTTATGTTATATCTGTCCATCTACATCTTACTCTATCTCCCTCTCTCTCTCAAATTTATCACTCTCTACCCTACCTCTCTAACACTCTTTTCCTCTCTCACCTCTCTCATTGTCTCTCTTTCCCCTCTTTCTCTCTCTCTCATCCTCTTCTCCCCTCTTTTCCCCTCCCTCCTTGTAACTCCCTCTCATTATCTATTTCCCCATCCTTCACACACTTCTAGCCTCCCTTCAAAACTCTCACCCTCACCCTCTTTCTCTCTCTCTCACTCTCTCACTCTCTTTCTCACACGCTCTCAGTGTCTATATCCTTTTCAACCTCCCCACTTTTTTTCTTACTTCTTTCTCTCTTTATCTCTAAGTCAAGACATGGGGAGAAAGAGGAAATGAGCGAGGGAAGGTTGGAGAAGCAGCAAGAGCATAAGAGAGAGAAGGGAGAGGAGATGGCGGATAGGTCAATAATTTGATAAAGAGAGAGGGAGCTATCTTCCCATCCCTCGCTCCACACAAACACTATGTCTCGATGGATTGAGAGAATGATGATAGGGAGAGAGAAAAAATTTAATAAGGTATTGTTGTAGAGTTTGACCGAGAAAGAGACATGTTGAGATAGAGAGAGTGAAGAGAGGTGGGCAAGCAAGAGCAACATAGAGTGTGGGAGATAGATAAAGGGAGAAAGAGAGAGTGATAAAGAGAAGAGTGAAAGAAAGAGAAGAGAGAGAATGAGAATAAAGAGCGGGAGAGAGGTGGAGAGTGAGGTAAGAGAGACATTAAGAGAGAGAGGGATATATAGTGAGGTAAAGAGAGTAATAGAGAGATTGGACAAGAAAGAGAAAGAGAGAGAGAACAAGAGCGGGGGAGTTAGAGAGGGAGAGAAAGAGAGGCCATATACCTTGAACTCTCACACTTCTATTGAGAGTGAGAGAGAGAGTTAGGAAAGTGAGAGCAATAGAGGGAGAGAGAAAAGAGCAAGAAAGTGAAAGAGAGAAGAAGAAGAGAGAGAAAGGGAGGGGAGTGGGAGGGTGGGAGAAAATGAACAAATGAGATAGAACATGAAGGAGAGAAATTGAGAGAGTGATGGACCATTATCTCTCTTTCCTCATTGTCTCTCTTTACCTCTCTGTGATGTAGAATTGGTGAAAAGTAGATAGATACAGAGAGAGAGATAAAGATACACTGGAGAGAGGAAGGGGAAAAAGGTAGAAAGAGGGTGGACAAGAGCGAGGTTGTTAGTATGAGAGAGATTGAGAGTGAGAGAAAGGAAAAGAGAAAGATGAAGAGAGAAAGAATGAGAGATAGAAAAAGAGAGAGCGGTTGATAGAGGGAGAGAGAGCAAAAAGAATGTTTGTATGTAGAGGATAGAGCGACCATAAGGAGGGAGGAATATTTCTCTCTTGCCCTTTCTCCCTCCCTCCCTCTCTCCCTTCATCATTTCCTTACAACATTGTCTCTTTCTTTCTCTCTATACCTTCATTATCTCTCATAATTTCTTCTCTCTCTCTCTCCTCTCCCTCTCTTCCTCTTTCATTCTCTTTGCTTTGCTCTCACAATCTCTCAATTTCCTCTCTCACTCTCTCCCTCACACACACACGCACTCTCTATCTATTTCTCCAGAGAGAAAGAGGGAAAGACAGTGACAAAGGGACAACCAGAAAGGAGGGATGAAGAGATGACAAGAGTGAGAGAGAGAGAGAGGGAATAAATAAATACAGAGTGATTGAGATAGGGTCACTCGCTCTTTATTTCATTGTCTCTCTCTCTCACACACTCTCTCATTGTTTCATTTCATTTTTCTCTCCACCTTTCTCACTATGTCCCTCTCACTCACTCTAATTTCCCCCTCCATTGCTTTCTCCCTTTGCTATGTTTAGAAAGTGGGAGAAAGTTAAAGAGAGATAATGTGAAAAAGATTGAGAGATACTTACACACTCTTTCTTCTTACACTTTCTTCATCATGTTTCTCTCATTCCATCTATCTCTTCTTTCCAACCTCTATATCTCTTACCTATTTATTTCTTGTTATGTTTCTCTTCTTTATATCTCTCATCATTCTATCTCCCTTGTGTTCTCTCTCACTCTTCATTATTCTCACTCTCTCTACTTCCTTATCTCTATCTCTCTTCATCTAAACCTTTCTCTTCCTCTATCTCTCTTCATCTAAACCTTTAATCCTCCATCTATTTCTCTCTCTTTATCCCTTACTCTTTCCAAGCCTTCCTTTCACTCACTCACCTCCATCTTCTTTATCTATCTCACTCACTCTCACACGCTCTTTTCCTCTCTCTCCCCCTCGTACTTTTCTCTTATTCCCTCACTCATTCTATCTCATCAACACCATAAACCTCTCAAAGTCTCTCACTCTTCTCTCTCATCCTCCATCTCTCCCTTAAAGAGCACAAGTGAGAGAGGATTAGAGAGAAAGAGAGGGGATAGAGAGAAAAGCAAAGAGTAATAGAGGATGGGAGAGAACAAAGAGGAGGTTTCCCTTATCGCCCTTCTCTTTCTCTTCCCTCTTTCGTTCTTGCTCTCTCTCTAACTCTCTCGTTCTCTCTCTCCTAATCTCTCACACACTCTTTTTTCTCTCGTCATCTCTCTCTTCTCTAATTTTTTTCTTGCTATTTTTTCTCTCTCATCATCACTCTCCGCTGCCCATCTTTCTCTTGCTCTCTCTTCACCCTCCTTGCCTCTCATAATCTCTGCTTCTATCTCCTTTAGTGAAGAGAGAGTGAAAGATAAATGGAGAGTGAGGTTGAAGGTACAAGAGAGATGGAGAAAGTGAGGGAGTGAGGAGAAATATAGAGAGGTGGACAGAGAGAGATAGATAGGAAAGAGAGCAAGAGAGGGGGAGGTAGGTAGGGAGGGAGTGAGGGAGGGATATGGAGTGAGAGAATAATAAGAGAAATATAGAGCAAAGGAATAGAGAGCGAGTTAGAGGGAGGGAGTTAAAATGAGAGTGTGAGAGAGAAATGAGAGAGAGAAAGAGAGAGAGGGAGAGATGGATGGTTAGGGAGGAAGGGGAGAGAGATGAAAGGGGAGAGAGATTGCAAGAGAGGATATAAGAGAAAGAGTAAGAAGAGAAAGGGAGAGAGAGAGAGATTGCGAGAGAAATAGTGGGATGAAAGCAGACGAGAAGGGGGAGAAAAGGGTGAAAGAGATAAAGCAACATAGAGAAGGAGAGAGAAAGTTGAGAGAGAGATAAAGAAAGTGATATAGAGTAAAAGAGAGAGAGAGTAGTAAATAGAGTAAAAGAGAGAGAGAGTGAGAGGGAGAGAGGGAGGGAGAGATAGGGGGAAAAGTGAAAGCGAGAGAGAGAAAAAGGGAATTAGAGAAGTGTGTGAGAGATAAAAAGAGTAAGTGAGGGTGGGGTAAGAAGAAAATTTTTTTGGAGAGAGAAAGTAACAAAATAGAGAGTGAGAGAGAGTTTTAGAGGGTTAATGCTGGAGAGTGATAGAATGAGAGAGAGAAAGAATAGAAGAAAAAGTTTGAAGAGAAAGATAACAACAAGAGAAAGAGTGATAGAGAGAGAAACAAGAGGGAATGAGAGCATAAGACAGAGAGTGAGAGAGGGAGATTGAGATGATCAGTGTTATAAAGAGTGAGAAGAAGAGAGAGGGAGGGAAGGAGGTAGTGTTAAAAAGAGAGGATAAGGGTGGGATGGAGAGGGAGCTAAAAGAGAGAAATGGAGGGAGGGTGGGGGAAGGAGAGTGATAGAGAGAGATGGAGAGAGAGAAATTGAGAGAGAAAATGAGCTATAGAGAGAAGACTGAGAGAGAAAAGAAAAAAGAGAACTATGGGAGAAGGAGAAAAAAGTGGGAAAGATGTCAAAAAAAATTGTTAGTTAGAGATAGTGAGTTAGAGAGAAAGAGAAAGGGGGGAAGAAGCGAGAGGGGTTAGGGAGAATGAAGGAAAAGAGCAAGATATAGCAAATTAGAGACAAGAGTGAGAAAATGAGTGTGAGATAATGAGCAGGAAAGGAGGGGAGGTGTGTGAGTAAGTGAGAAAGAAAGAACAAAATGAAAAAATAACGAGAAGAAAAAGAAGAGATAAGTTGATACCAAGAGGGAGAGAAAGGGAGAGAGAGAGAGATAGAGAGAGATGGGGAAAGAGGGAGGGGAATGAGAGAGCAAGAGAGTGGGAGAGAGTGAGTGAGAGATAAAGAGAAAGAGGGGGGAGAGTGTGAGGAGAGAAAAGAGGAAATGGAGAGATATGATAGAGAGTGATAAAAAGAGAGAGAAGAGTATGTGGCATAAGAGAGACTATCAAAGAGTGATAGACGGTGGAACCAAAGGGGAGGTGAGATAGAAAGAAGAGAGAGGGATTGAGGATGAGAGAATGAATGAAAGTGAATATAGTGGGAGTTAGAGAGAGGGGGAAAGAGAGAGTGAGTGGGTGAGAGAGAGGTGAGTGAGAGAAAGGGAAAGAAAAGAGAGTAATGACAAATTAAGGATATAAGAAAGAGTGAGAGAAAGGATAAAAAGAAAAGAGAATGCTTAGAGAATAACATCAAGGATCCATCTTCTTCTCTCTCTATATCACTAATTGCTCACTTTATCTCCTCTCTCTTCTCTCATTCTCTTACTACCGACCCCCCTCACTCACTTACTTTTTCTCTCTCTCCCTTTCACTTCTCGCTCTCTTCTCTCTCTCAGTCCCTTGCTCTCTCTTGTTCCCTCTCTTCTATTACTCTCCCTTGATTATTGTCTCTCTTTCACTCTTTTATCTCTCTCCCCCTCTCTATATCTCTCTCTCTTGGTCCCTCACTCTTTGTTCTCTCTTCTTTCACTCTCTCTCCCTCCCCCTCCCTCTCTCATTAATTCTCTCTCCCACTCCCTATCCATCCCTTCCTCTCTGTCCATCCCTCCCTCATTTCTACTCCTTTTCTAATCTTTCTCACTATCTTTCTCTCTCTCTCTCTCTCTCTCTCTCGTCTCTCTCTATCCTTCCATCTCTCTAACTACCACCCTCCCTCTCTCTCATGCCCTCTACCATTTCTACTTACCTCTCCTTCTTTCACGCCCTCTCTCTTCTTCTTTCTCTCTCTCTCACTCGTTATATTTCTTCCTCTCTCTCCCTCTTCCACTCCCTCTCCCTCCCTCTACCTCTCCCTCTCCCTCTGCCTCTATCTGTCTCACATACACTCTATTTCTTCCACACTTCTCTCTCTCCAAATTATCTCACTCTTGCTCTCTCATTCCTCTCACTTCCAATCGGTCTCTCTCGTATCTCCCTCTTCTTCCTCTCTCACACACAAACACTCACTCCCTCTTCCTCTCTCTCCCTCTCATTCTCTTGATCCATCTTTTGTTCTCCACTTCTCTCTCTCACTCACTCACTCACTCTTGCCTCTCCCTCACACACACACACTTTCTCCCTCTTCCTCTCTCTTCTTGCTTTCTCTTTTTTCCTCTCTCTCTCTCTCTTTTATATGAATGAGAGAGAGTGAGAGAAGAGGGAGAACGTCAAAGAATGCGAGAGCTAGGAGACGACTCACCAACAGGCTCCTTACGCACATCTCTTTATCTTCTCTCACCTTCTTTCTATCTGTCACTCGCTTTTTCTATCTCTCTCTCCTCTCACCATTCTCTGTATTTGTTCTCTCTCAACCTTTCACTATCTTTCGTCTCTCTTTCCGCTCCTTTTTTTCCTCTTTTTATCTCTCTTTTCCTCTCCCACCCCATCGTTCTCTAGCTTTCTCACTATCTCTCACACTCTTTCTCCCCTATCCTTCCACCATCCCTCTTGCTTGCTCTCATTTCCTCTATCCCCACATCTGTCTCTCTTCCTCTCTCTCACCCTGACTCCTTCATTCCTCTCTCTCTCAATCTCTCTTGCATGCATTTTATCTCTCTTACAACTTCACTCACTTTTTCTCGCTCTCATTATTCTCTCTCTAAATCTTTCTTTCTTATCTTTTGCTCTTGTTCTCATCTCTCCATCTCTATTTATCTATATATCTCTATTTCTATCTCTCTTGTTCTCTCTCTAACTTTAACTTTGTCCCATTCTCTCAGTCTCTCTCTCTTTAAAATCTCTTTATCTTCTCATTTTTACTCTATCCATCCTCTCTCTACATCTCTATATCATCCCCTTCGCTCACCTTCTTCAATCACTCTAACACTCTTATTTTCTTGCTCTTACGTCCCACTTTATCACTTTCTATCACATTCTTCTCTCTCCCTTCTCTTACTCAATTCTCACTCTCTATAATTAGCCCCACTCTAGCCTTCTCTTCTCTATATGTTTGCGTTCTTCATTCCCTTTCTCACTCAATCTTTTCTCTCTATTTTTGGCCTCTCTAATTTCCCCTATTGGACTCCCTCCTCCTTTAACTCAGAGAGATGAAGAGATAGTTCTACCTTGCTATGTATCTCAAGCTCGCTCTTGTAAACTCTTATTTTCTCTTCTCTATCTCTCCTCTTTATCCCACTCTGTCACTCACCTCCATCCAAACCCATCTCTTCAAATAAGTGATAGAGAGAAATAAGGAGAGCGAGATGTAGAGTGAGGAGAGATAGAGAGATAAAGAGAGTGAGAGAGAAAGAGTGATAGAGATCAGAAGAGCAAGAGGGGTTGTTAGCTTGAGGAAGAAAGAGAAAGGTAATAGATAAAAGAAAGAAAGTTCAAGGTAGAGAATAGTGAGAGGATTGAGGGAGCGAGCATGGGAGAGAAAATGTGAGGGAGAAGCATATTGAGAGAGGAGTGAGTGAGGGAGTGTGTAGAGTGAGAGAGAGAAAGAGATGAAGAGTTAAGTGAGTGGGAAAGAGAGATATAGAGATAGATAGTGAGGGAGGGAGAGAATAGATAGTGGGAGAGATAGTTTGATAGTTTGAGAGAGAGAGAGAGAGAATTATTGAGAGAAGCAAGATAGCAGAGGAAAAGGGTGAAATCAATATTATCTCAATCACCCTCTCTCTTCCTATATCTTGTATTGTCACTCTTTTCACTCTCCCTACCTTTATCACAGTCTCTCTTTATCACTCCCTCTACCTCTATCCCACCCTCTTTCTCCCTCCTTCACCCTCCCATCCTCCCTTTCCTCCCTCCATTCTTCATATTTCTCCCTCTTCCTCTCCCTCTCTCTCTCTTTTTAACTCTTTTTGTCTTCTCCTACCTTCTCATTAATTCTCTTGATCGCTCTCCCTCTCGCCATCCATCTATTAACTTTTCTCTCTCCTAATACCTCTCAATATGGAGATGCTCTCTTCTTCTTTATTTCCCTCCCTCTTTTTTGTCACTCGATCTCTCTATGTCTTTCTAGAGAGAGCAAGAGAAATAGAGAGAGGAGAAATAGAGAGTGCTAGAGAGAGATAGGAGAGAGGTGAGAGAGAGAAGGGAGAATAAGAGAAAGGTGGGGAGAGAGAGAGTGGGACAGAAGGAGTAAGGCAAAGGGAATGAGAGTAAGAGAGAGATGTATGGGGAGAGACATAGTTAGAAAGTGGAGAAATAGAAAAGGTAAGTGAGAGAGATAGGAGAGAGGGATACTTAGAGAAGGGAAGAGAGGGAGATATAAAGCTATAGAGAGTGAGAGAAAGAGGTAGAGAGAAAAAGATAGAAAGAGAGAGAATTAGGTAGAGAGAGTGAAAGGAGAGAGTGAGAGAAAGTGGAGGAAAAAGATATATTTAGAATGAGAGGGGGTGAGATTGAAAAAGAGAATGAGAATAGAGAGATATAGAAATAGAACGAGGGAAAGAAAGATATGCAAGGATGGAGGGTCTCTTTCTCTCTCTGAGCTGTAGAGAGCATGAGAAAGGTGAGAGGGAGAGAGTGATGGGGAGAAAGAGGGAGAAGGAGAAGGAGAAGGAGAGAGAAGAGAGATAGGGAGAAAGCAAAAGAGAGAAATCAAAAGTGAGATAGAGCAAGATATAGAAAGAGAGAAAGAGGAGAGAGAGAAAGAGGGAGAAAGAGGGAGAGTGATTGTGAGGGAGAAAGAGCAAGAAAGGGGTAGGGTATAGAAAGAAAGAGGGAGGTAGAGTGAGGTAGAATGTATGTGGGAGGGAGGGATGCAAAAAAAGTGAGAGGGTGGGAGAAGAAGGACAACAATAGAAAATGAGAGAGAGACATAAGTAAAGATAGAAATAAAGAGGTTAGGGGGAGAGAAAAGAGTGAGGAGATTGAGAGAGAGAGAAGAGTGAGAAGGGGAGCATGAGAAAGGGAGAGAGGGAGTGATAGAAATAACAAACAGAGCAAGATATGAAGAGAAACACCTCTCACTCCCTCCCTTTCACACTTTCTCTTACACACACTCTCTCTCATCCTCTTCTCTCTCATCCTTCCTCTCTCTATCCCTTCTTCTCTATCACTCACTCTCTCTATCAACCTATCTCTCTTACTTCTCTTTTTATCACTCATTATATCCTCATAATATTATGCTCTCACCTCCCACTCACTCTCTTTCATCTCTATCTTGTAATATCAAGGGAGAGGATGGATGGATGGAAAGGGAGAAGGAGAGTAAGAGAGAGTGTGTGAGAGGGAAAAAGATAAAGAGATAAAGAGACTGATAAGTAAGTGAGAGAAAAGGATGGTTTGAAATAGTGGAAGGGTTAAAATAGCAGGAGGGAGGGAGGGGAAAGTGAAAGAGAGAAAAGAAGAGAAGAGCGCGGAAGGAGCTGTAGATAGAGATTGATAGGGAGAGAGAAAGATAGAGAGAGATGGGAGAGAGAATAACAAAATACATGAAGGGACTATGAGAGAGAATGATAGTGAGATTATGAGAGAGAGGGAGAGGGAGAGATAGAGAGGGAGGGGGTGCTTGAGAGAGTGAAAGAGAATGAAAGAATGAAATAGGAGATACCAAATAGCGGGGTAGAGAAGAGTGTGAGTAAGAGAGCAATGTAGAGAAAGGAAGAATGTGGCCATGTGGCCAAGACAGAGATAAGAGAAATAAATAGAGTGAGAAAGAGATGAGCGAGAGAGATTGAGAGTGTGGGAGAGATAATGAAAGGAAGAGAATGGGATAGAGAGAAAAGAGAGATGGAGAAGGATAATAATATTAGAGAGCGTAAGAGACGTGGAGAATGAGGTAAGCGGAAGAATGTCAGATAAAGAGATAAAGAAAGAGAGGGAAAGAGAGAAAGAGCGATTGAGGGAAACTGAAAAAGTTAGAGAGAGAATGAGTGACAGAGAGGTAGGGAGAGAGATAGGTCCTAATGAGAGAGTGAGAGAGAGAGGGGGAGTGAGAGAAAGGAAAGAAGAAAGAGAAGCATAAGAGAGAGAAAGTAAGAGTGCTAGAGAGGGATGGTAGTGGGAGGAAGGGAGAAAGAGAAAGAATGAGAGAGAGCATGTGGGGGAGAGAGTGAGTGAGAGAGGGAGTGAGAGTTAAAAAGAGCAAATGATAGTAAGAGACGTAAAGGGAGTGATAGTAAGAGAAGTAATAAAGAAGAAAAAAATGAGAGATAATGAGAGGGAGGGAGTGATAGTAAGAGAAGGGAGAGAAACTGATAGAGAAAAGAAGATAGTGGTAGAGGGAAAAAGAGAAGCAAAAATGAGAGAGGTTGAAAAAGGAATCGAGAGTGAGAGAAAGCAAGAAAGAGGAAAAGAGATGCATAGAGATAGAATGAGAGAAACAAGGAGAGAGATGGGGACGGACCATGAGAGAATGTGAGAGTGAAAGAGAGCATGTTTAAGAAAGGGAGGGAGGGAGAAAGCATGATTGAGAATGCTAGAAAGAGAATGTGCAAAGATGCTCTCTTGAGGGAAGGAAGAGAGAGAGGGAGTGAGAAGAAAGAATGAAAAATCTCTCCCTCCTTCTCTATCCCTCATTCTCATTCTCTCTCATGGTCTCTCCTCTCTCCCTCCGTCACTTCTCTCTCTTTCTTTTACTCTCTCTCTCATTCTTTCTTTCTCTCTCTGACAATTCTCTCTCACGACCTTCTCTATCTCTCATTTTCATTCTCTCTCATGCTCCCTTTTTTTGTCTACCTCACTCATTTCTTTCACTTTCTCAATCTCTCTGTATCTCTCTCACTCTCATTTTATGTCCTTGCTCATCTTCTCTCACCCTCTTACTATTGCTCCCTCCCTCCCTCTCACACTTTGCCTCTCTACCTCCCTCTTTCTTTCTCTATCTCTTTCAATCCATCACTTTAAATCTCTCGCAATTTCCCTCTTTTGCTAACCCTTTCTCATTTTCTCTCTTTATATATCTCTCTCACACTCTTGATGTCTTTCTCTCCTTCTATCTCTTAGCTCTTTTCCTTCTCCCTATGTGTCTCCCTCCCCATATCTCGTTCTTACCACTTTCCCCCTCTTTCTACCTAAGAGAGAGAGACTCTCCATCCCTCCCAATATTTCTCTACCTCCATCTCTATCTCGCTCTATCATAATATATTTTTATTCTCATTTTCTCTTTCACCCTCTCCCTCTCCCTCGCTTTTCAAATTTCTCTCCCTCCCACTCTTTCTTTTGCTCTCTCCTTTGACTCTCTCTCCCTTGTTATCTATCATTCTCTCTATTTATCATACCTCTCTTTAGCTCTACATCTCTCTCGTACTCTCAATATAGCTTCCACTCTCTCTTTCAAACTCTACGTCACTACTATCTATCTTTCTTACTCACTCTCTCAATTTCTATTCTCTCTGACTTTCTCACATAATAAAGATAAATTGATATAAAGAGTGAGAGAGAGAGAGATGGGGGACCTACTTGTCTCTCTTTCCATCTCTCCCTCTCTTTCGCTCGCTCATTCTAACTCTCTCACTCTGGATATTTCTCTCCCTCACCATATGTTTTTCACTTTTTCTATCTTCATCCATTTCTCTAGTTCTCTTTACCTCTCTCTAATTCTATATCCTTCTCCCATATTTTCTCTTTCTAGTGAGAGATAAGAAGAAAGTGAGAAAAATAGGGGAGAGAAAGATAGAGAGAGAAAGAAAGAAGAGCATCTAAATAGCTGAGATAAAGAGTGAGAGAGGTGGAGAGAGTGAGAGGGAATAAAGTGAGAGAAGAAAAGATTAAGGGATAGTGAGAGAGACAGAGAAAGACATAAAAGACATGGAGGATGACGGGAGGGAGGGGATAGAAGGAGAAAGATAAAGTGCCAGAGAGATAGAGAGAGTGTGAAAGAGAGAGAAATAGACAGCAAGGTAGAGGGAGAAAGGGAAAGGTAGAGAGGGAGAGAGATTAGAGATATCTCTCTATATTGATTCTCTCTTTATCTCTCTCTCAAACGTTCAACATATATTTCTATCCTGATCTCTCTCTTACACTCTCTCTATGTCTAGCTCTCTATCCTTCTCCTCCCATATTTTCTATTTCTAGTGAGAGATAAGAAGAAAGTGAGAAAAATAATGGGAGAGAAAGAGAGAGAGAGGGAAAGAAGTGCATCTAAATAGGTGAGATAAAGAGAGGAGTTAGGTTGATAAAAAAATGGAGAGAGGAGTCTGAGTGAGAGAGGTAGAGAGAGAATAATGTGAGAGAAGAAAGATTAAGGGGTAGTGAGAGAGACAAAGAAAGAGCTAAAAGAGATGGAGGATGGAGGGAGGGAGGGGAAAGGTGAAAGATAGACTGCAAGAGAGATAGAGAGAGTGTGTGAAAGAGAGAGATAGAGAGCAAGGTAGAGGGAGAAAGGGGAAGCTAGAGAGGGAGAGAGAATAGAGATATCACTCTCTATATTGATT
>NW_018247364.1:56742-68145 GCF_001263595.1 Phalaenopsis equestris
TCCCCCCCCCCCCCTCTCATGTGTCTCTATCCCATTCCCTATCCATCCCTTCCTCTCTCTCCCTCCCTCCCTCCCTCATTTCTTCTCCCTTTCTAATCTCTCGCTCTATCTCTTCTTCTCTCTCCCTCCTCACTTTATTCCACCAGCTCTCTAACTACCACCCTCCCTCCTCACTTTATTCCACCAGCTCTCTAACTACCACCCTCCCTCCTCACTTTATTCCACCAGCTCTCTAACTACCACCCTCCCTCCCTTTCTTTCACACCCTCTATCTATTCTCTCTACCTCTCCTTCTTTCCAACCCTCTCTCTTCTCTCTTCTTTCTCTCACTATATATATATATATCTACCTCTCCTTCATTCCTCCCATGCCTTCCTCTACCTCTCCCTCTCCCTCTTCCTCTATCCCTCTCACAAACGCTCTCTTCCTTCCACACTTATCTCTCTCCCTATTCTCTCACTCTTGCTCTCTCACTCCTCTCACTTCCAATGCCTCTCTCTCTTTAACTCTCGTCTTCTCCCTCTCACACACAAACACTCGCTCCCTCTTCCTCTCTCTCCCTCTCCTTTACTTGTTCCATCTTTTGTTCTTCTCTCTCACTCAGTCACTAACTCACTTTTGCTTCTCTCACCCTCAAACACACACACACTTGCTTCCTCTTCCTATCTCTTCTCACATTCTTTTTCTTGCTCTCTCTCTTTTATATCTCACACATTCTCTCCCTCTCATTATTGCTCTTTCTCTCGCACTTTTCTGTCTCTCCCATTACTTTCTCTTGTAATCCATCTTTTCTCTCTTTCTCTCTCTTACTCATTTTTATCTCTCAATTTTTGTTTGGTATAGGAAAAAGAGTAAGGGATAGAGCAGACAAGAGTGAGAAATAGGAGATATCAAATAGGGGGATAGAGAAGAGTGTGAGTAAAGGAGCAATGTAGAGAGAGGAAGAATGTGGCCAAGACAGAGACAAGAGAAACAAATAGAATGAGAGAGAGATGAGCAAGTGAAAAAGATTGAGAGTGTGGGAGAGAGAATGAAAGGAAGAGAATAAGATAGAGAGAAAAGCGAGATGGAGAAGGATAATAATATGAGAGAGCGTAAGTGACGTGGAGAATGAAGTAAGTGGAAGAATATCAAATAGGGAGATAAAGAAATAGAGGGAAAGATAGATAGAGGGATTGAGGGAAAGTGAAAGAGAGAGAGAAAATGAGTGACAGAGAGGTAGGGAGAGAGATAGGTCCTAATGAGAGAGTGAGAGAGAGGGGGGGAGTGAGGGAAAGAGAAGTACAAAGAGAAGCATAAGAGAGAGAAAGTAAGAGTGCTAGAGAGGAACAGTAGAGGGAGGAAGGGAAAAAGAGAAAGAATGAGAGAGAGCATGTGGGGGAGAGAGTGAGTGAGAGAGGGAGTGAGAGTTAAAAAGAGAAAATGATAGTAAGAGACGTAAAGGGAGTGATAGTAAGAGAAGTAATAAAGAAGAAAATATATGAGAGGTAATGAGAGGGAGGGAGTGATAGTAAGAGAAGTAAAGGGAGAGAAAGTGATAGAGAAAAGGAGATAGTGGTAGAGGGAAAAAGAGAAGCAAAAATGAGAGAGGTTGAAAAAGGAATGGAGAGTGAGAGAAAGCAAGAAAGAGGAAAAGAGATACAGAGAGATAGAATGAGAGAAACAAGGAGAGAGAATGGGACGGACCAAGAGAGAATGTGCGAGAGTGAAAGAGAGCATGATTAAGAAAGGGAGGGAGGGCGAAAGAATGATTGAGAATCCTAGAAAGAGAATGTGCAAAGATGCTCTCTTGAGGGAAGGAAGAGAGAGAGAGAGAGGGTGTGAGAAGAAAGAATGAAAAATCTCTCCCTCCTCTATCCCTCATTCTCATTCTCTCTCATGGTCTCTCCTCTCTCCCTCCATCACTTCTCTCTCTTTCTCTTGCTCTATCTCTCATTCTTTCTTTCTCTCTCTGACAATTCTCTCTCACCACCCTCTCTATCTCTCATTTTCAATCTCTCGTGCTCCCTTTTTTTGTCTACCTCACTCATTTCACTCTGTTTCTCATTCTCTCTATATCTCTCTCACTCTCATTCTATGTCATTGCTCATCTTCTCTCACCTCTTACTCTTGCTCCATCCCTCCCTCTCACATTTTGCCTCTCTACCTCCCTCTTTCTTTCTCTCTCTTTCAATCCATCACTTTAACTCTCTCTCTCTCAATTTCCCTCTTTTGCTCACTCTTTCTCATTTTCTCTCTCTTTATATACCTCTGTCACACTCTTGATGTCTTTCTCTCTTTCTATCTTCTCTCTCTTTTCTCTCTCCATATGTGTCTCCCTCCCCATATCTCTTTCTTACCTCTTTTCCCCTCTTTCTATCTAAGAGATTGAGACTCTCCATCCCTCCCAATATTTTTCTACCTCCATTTCTATCTTGCTCTATCATAATATATTTTTATTCTCATTTTCTCTTTCACCCTCACGCTCTCCCTTGCTTTTAAGATTTCTCTCCCTCCCACTCGTTCTCTTCCTCTCTCCTTCTTTGACTCTCTCCCTTGTTAATCTCTATTTATCATACCTGTCTCTAGCACTACATCTCTCTCATACTCTCAATATATCTTCCACACTTTCCTTCATACTCTACATCACTACTATCTATCTTTCTTACTCACTCTCTCAATTTCTATTCTATTTGACTTTCTCACATAATAGAGATAAATTGATGTAAAGAGTGAGAGAGATAGAGAGATGGGGGATCAGCCTGTCTCTCTTTCTGTCTCTCCCTCTCTCTCTCTCGCTCATTCTAACTCTATCACACTCTGGATATTTCTCTTCCTTTCCATATGTTTCTCACTCTTTCTATCTTCATCCATTTCTCTCTCTCTTTACCTCTCTCTAGCTTTCTATCCTTCTCTCATATTTTCCTTTTCTAGTGAGAGATAAGAAGAAAGTGAGAAAAATAGTGAGAGAGAAAGATAGAGAGAGAGAAAGAAAAGATAGAGAGAGAGAGAGAGAAAGAAAGAAGAGCATCTAAATAGATAAGACAAAGAGAGAAGTCTAAGTGAGAGAGCGAGAGAGGATAAAGTGAGAGAAGAAAAGATTAAGGGGTAGTGAGAGAGATAGAGAAAGACATAAAAGAGATGAAGGATGACGGGAGGGAGGGGAAAGAAGGAGAAAGATAGAGTACGAGAGAGATAGAGAGAGTGTGTGAAAGAGAGAGAAATAGAGAGCAAGGTAGAGGGAGAGAGGGAAAGGTAGAGAGGGAGAGAGAATAGAGATATCTCTCTCTACATTGATTCTCTCTTTATCTCTCTCTCAAACATTCAACATATATTTCTATCTTGATCTCTCTCTTACACTCTCTCTATCTCTAGCTCTCTATCCTTCTCCTCCCATATTTTCTATTTCTAGTGAGAGATAAGAAGAAAGTCAGAAAAATAATGGGAGAGAAAGATAGAGAGAGAGAAAGAAAGAAGAGCATCTAAATAGATCATCTAAATAGAGTGAGATAAAAAGAGGATTTAGGTAGATAAATAAATGGTGAGAGGAGTCTGAGTGAGAGAGGTAGAGAGAGAGAGAATAAAGTGAGAGAAGAAAGATTGATTAAGGGGTTGTGAGAGAGACAGAGAAAGACATAAAAGAGATGGAGGATGGAGGGAGGGAGGGGAAAGGAGAAAGATAAAGTGCAAGAGAGATAGAGAGAGCATGTGAAAGAGAGAGAGATAGAGAGCAAGGTAGAGGGAGAAAGGGGAAGGTAGATAGCTAAAGAATATTGATTCTCTCTTTATCTCTCTCTCAAATGTTCAACATATATTTCTATCCCGATCTCTCACTCACACTGTCTCTATTCATTCTTCATCTTCCTCCCAATCACACACACTCTCTCAAACTCTTACTCTATCGCTCTATCTATCTTTCCCTCTCTTCACCCTACCTTTCATTATCTCTCTCTCTCACTCTCTCTAACTCTCTATATCTTATCTCTCTTACTCCCTCTCTCTCCCTATCAATATTCTCCAATATTCTCTCTCTCAATCATTATCAATATTCTCTCTCTCAATCATTCATTATCTTATCTGAGAAGTGAAGAGAATGAGAAATTACAAAAGAGATAGCACGAAAGAGATAGCTAGTGAGAGCTCTTTATGCTTCTATCTCACACACTCTCTATCATTTCTCTCTTACTCTCTCTCTCCCACTCCCTTTTTTTGAAGGGTAGGAGGGAGGTAAAAAAGGTTGAGAAAAGAATTGAGAGGGAGGTGAAAGAGGTTGAGAAAATGTTTGAGATAGAGGGAGACTGTGAGAGTGAGAGAAAAAGAGTAAGATATGAAAGATAACGTGAAGACAAAAAGGAAAAATCAAGGATCCCTATTCTTCTATCTCTATCTCACTAATCTCTCACTTTATCTCCTCTCTCCTTCCTCATTCTCTCACTACCACTCTCTCTCACTCATATATACTACCTCCCTCTCACTTCTTGCTCTCTCTTCTCACTCTCTCAGTCCTCACTCTCTCTTGTTCCCTTATTTCTCTTACTCTCCCCTGCTCGTTGTCTCTCTCTTAGTCTTCTATCTTTGTCCCTCTTTCCAGCTCTCTCTCTCGTGTTCCCTCTTGTTCTTGCTTCTTACCTCACTTCTTTCATTCCTTCTCTCCCTTCCCCTCACATTCTCATGTGTCTCCCTCCCTCCCTCCCTCCCTCCCTCCCTCATTTCTTCTCCCTTTCTAATCTGTCACTCTCTCTTCTTCTCTCTCCCTCCTCTCTTTATCCCACCACCTCTTTAACTACCACCCTCCCTCCTTTTATTTCACACCCTCTATCTTTTCTCTCTACCTCTCCTTCTTTCCAACCCTCTCTCTTCTCTCTTCTCTCTCTCACTATATATATATATATCTACCTCTCCTTCATTCCTCCTATCCCTTCCTCTACCTCTCCCTCTCCTTATTCCTCTATCCCTCTCACAAACGCTCTCTTTCTTCCACACTTATCTCTCTCTCTATTCTCTCACTCCTCTCACTTCAATGCCCCTCTCTCTTTAACTCTCATCTTCTCCCTCTCCCACACAAACACTCGCTCCCTCTTCCTCTCTCTCCCTCTCCTTCACTTGTTCCATCTTTTGTTCTCCACTTCTCTCACTCACTCACTCACTCACTTTTGCTTCTCTCTCCCTCACACACACACACACTTGCTCCATCTTCCTGTTTCTTCTCACATTCTTTTTCTTGCTCTCTCTCTTTTATATCTCACACATTCTCTCCCTTTCATTATTGCTCTTTCTCTCACACTTTTTTGTCTCTCCCATTACTTTCTCTTGTAATCTATCTTTTCTCTCTTTCTCTCTCTCACTCATCTTTATCTCTAAATTTTTGGTTGGTATAGGAAAAAGAGTAAGGGATAGAGGAGACAAGAGTGAGAAAAAAATCACTCTCTTTTCTTGCTCTACATTCCCTCTTTCTCTCTTCCATTGTCTCTCTCTCATCAATCATCTCTCCTTCCCTCCCTCCATCCCTCACTCACTTCCTCTCCTACTCTCTCCCTCTGCATCAATATCTCTCTCATTATCTCTCTATCTTAACTTCTCTCCTCTCACCCTTTCCTCTCCATCTTACACACACTCTTACTTACACTTGCATCATTTCTCTCAGTTTTCATTTCACTCTCCCTCTCTCGCTCCCTCACTTTCCCTCACTCTCACTCTCTTTCTCAATATTCTCTCTAACTCTCACTCTTTCTCTCACTATTTTCTATAACGCTCTCTCTCATGATTTACCTCTCTATTTCTCTATCATAGAAGAAACTAGGACCAAGAATGAGAGGGAAAAGAAGAGAGAATAGTGGGAGAGAAGGAGCTTGCAAGAAGAGATAGAGAGAGAGAGAGAGAAAAAAAGACTGTCTCTCTTCATCTAATAGCGAGAGGAAGATATTTTTTTGTATCTCCTCTTTCTTGCACTCTATTGCTAAATAGGTGAGAGAAAAGGATGAGAGAAGAAAGGGAGAGCGATGATCTCTAACTCTCACTTTTTCTCTTACTATTTTCTCTAACACTCTCTCTCATGCTTTCCTTGTCTCTATTTCTCTAGCACAAAAGAAACTGGGACCAAGATAGAGAAGAAGAGGAGGAGGGAATATTGTGAGGGAAGGAGTATGCGATAAGAGAGAGAGAAAGATTATCCCTCTAGATGTCTTTTTTTACTCCCTCTTTCTCTTATCACTTATCTCTCTATCTCCCTCTCTCCACTCTTTCACTATCTCTTTATAATTCTCTTCCCTCTCTCTCATTATCTCACCTAAAAGGTAAGGGTGGGGATGGAGAGAGGGAAAGGAGATGGGTAGAAAAAAGGGTGAGAGACAAAGAAGATGGAGCAAGAGAAGCGAGAGTGAGAGAGGAAGATATAGAGAGAGGGAGCATGACAGAGAGAGGGATAGAGTGAGCAAGCGAGAGAGGGAAAGATAAAAAATGAGAGAGAGCAAGATAGAGAGAGATCAAGACATAGAGTGTGTGAGAGAGAAAAAAATGTAGATAGAGAGAGAAAGGGAGAGAATGGAGATGGGGAGTGAGAGAAGGGAGAAGAAGGGAGAGAAAGTGAGAGATAAATAGAAAGCAATAGAGCGAGACAAAGAGGAAGTAGGGGAGGGAGAAAAGGTTGAAAGAGGGAAGAGAAAATGATAAACGGAGTAGAGTGAGTGAGAGTGAGAGACAGTGTGTGTGTGTGAAAGAGGAGTCAACAAGGCAGAGAAAAAGAGAGGGAGGGAGAAAGTTGAGCAAGGAATGGAGAGAGTTAGGGTGAGATGATGGAAGAGAGATGGAGTGAAAAGAGAGAGAAATTACGAGAAAGTGAAATTAGGAGAGAGAGCAAGAGTGCGATAAAAAATGAGAGAGCGAGAGGGAGAAACAAAGAGAGGGAGCTTTATTTTGACCTTTAACTTATTCTTCTTATCTCTCTCTCAGTCTCTCCATCTCTCTCTTCACTTCACCCAAAACATCAAAAGATATTACTCTTCTCTCCCATTTTACTTCTCACACTCTTGTTCCATCACTTGAGAGAAAAATGAGAGAACAATTAGAGGATCATAGATAAAGTTCTAGTTGCTAGAGAGAGCGAGAGAGAGAGTGGGATGGGGAGAGGGAAGAAGAGAGAATGAGAGTGAAAGAGGGAGGGAGGGAGGGAGAGAGAAAGAAATCAATTGATAGAGTAAGAGAGAGAATATTGAGAGAGAGAGGAAAAGTCCTAAAGAGGGATGAAGGCAGGTTGAGAGAGTGGAGGTGGGAAAGGGAAAAAAATAAAGGGGGGGGGGTAGAGAATGAGACGGGTTAAAGCGTGATAAAAAATGGATGAAGAGTGATAGGGAGGGATGAGGGGGGGAGAAAGAGATAGAGTAGAAGAAAAAAGTGGGAGAAAATAGAAGAGATTGAGAGATGGAGGGAGTGGGAGGCAGTGTGAGAGCGAGAGAGGAGCAAAAATACAAAGAGCGTGAGAAGAAAAAGAGAGAGAGAAGAGAGGGAGGTTCTCTCTCTCACTCTCTTTTACTTCCTTCTTTCTCCTTCCCTTACTCCCTCTTTCTTCTCTCTATCTCACTCTCTCCCTCTCAATTAGTCTTTTTCTCCGTCACTCTTTTTAGCTTCCTTTCTCCCTCTCTCTCTCACTTTATCTCCCCTCTTTCTCTCTTTCTTTCTTTCTCTCTCTGTCTCTTGTTAGTCTCTCTCTATCTTCCCTATCAAGTGCACACTCTTTTCTTTCTCTACCTCCCTCTGTCTTGGTCTCTTACTCTCCCTCACTTACTCAAACTCTCTTGCTCTCTCCTGCCATCTGAATTCTTTCTTCACCTTTCTAGCTCTCTCTACTCTTTCTCATTCCCTCCCACATTTCCTCTTCCTCCGATCTCTCTCTCATTGTCTCTCTTTCTCTCTTCCTTAGTCTCTATCTTCTTAATCCCTCCACTCTCTATGATTCTCCCTTCCTCCCTTTCTCACATTCTCCTACTCCCACTTCGTTGACTCTCGATTCTCTCACTATCTCTTATTTCTCTCTCACTCTAATTGACTATCTCTATATCCCTTCCTACCTTTATCATGTGAGTGGTAGAAATGGGGAGAAAGAGTTAAAGAGAGAGAGGGTGAGAGATAAAGGAGACAGTGGAAAGATAGGGAATTGAAAAAGAAAGAAAGGGAGTTGGAGAGAGTGAGGTTGTTAGTATGAGAGAGATGAATGGTAAGAGTGAGGGAGGGAGAGTGAGAGAAAGTAATAGAGAGATACACAGAGAGAGAGAGTGAGAGAAAGATAGAAAAAGAATAGAGAAGAGAGAGAAAAGAATATTTGGGTGTAGGAGAGAGGCGAGAAAAGGGTGGAAGACATATTTCTCTCTTGTAACCTTCTCACTATCTCCTTCTCCCTTTATCATAAACCATCTCTATCTCTCACTCTCTTTAGATGCCTTTTTTTGTCTCTGCTCCCTTTCTCGCTCCACATATCTCTCTCTTGCTCGACCTCTTAAACTCTATATCTCACCACACTCATTCTCATGCTCTATCTCTTCCTCAATCTCGCTTTCCCTTACTCTTTCTCAATCTCTCTCTTGAGCTCCTTCTCTCTTTCTCCATCCCTCACTCCCTCTTAGTCTCCCTTTCACTCTCTTAACCTCAATCCCTCTCTCAATCTCCCTCTCTCTTGCTTCATTTTTTTATCTCTCCCTTTCTCACTAACCCTTTCTCTCTCTACACACACACACTCTCTCTCTTTTTTTCTTTCTCTTTATTGCTCCCTCCCACCCTGCCTAAAGCTCCCTCTCTCACTCCATCTCTTCTACTTTATCTTCCTCACCCTTTCTCTCACTCTCTCACACTTGCACTCTCCTTTTCTCTCTTCTCTCTCTCCTACACACACTTTCTCTCTCAATCTGTCTATTATCTATCTCACTATCACTCTCCTTCCTAAACTCCCTCCCTACCCTTCCTACCTCTTTCACTTCTCCATTCAATCACCCTATCTCATTCTCTTTGATGTCATATGTTTCTCTGTATATCACTCTCTTAAACTATTAAGCCCTCTTAAGCCCTCTCTCCACATACATTTCTCTATCTATTTGTCATTCTCTTTCTATCTCCCTCCCTCTCTCCCACTATCTTGCTCTTTCTTTCTCTCGTTCTAGAAGTCACCCTACTCTCACTCTCTTTTTACCTCTCTAACTCTCTATATATCCCTCCTCTCTCCCAGTCTCTCTCGCTTCCTCAGTTCTCCTCCCTATCTCTTTCTTACTTCTCTTCTTTTCTCTTTCTAACTCGTTCACTTACCACCTTTTTCTTAAGGCTCTCTCCCCCTACAGAGTGAGAGAGATGGTGAGGTAAAAAGAGAGGGTCGGAGGGAGTAAGAGAGTTAGAGATATGGTGAGGTAGAGAGAGATAATATGAGGAATGATTGAGAGAGTAAGAGAGAGAGAGAAAATAATGAGACAGAGTAAGTAAAGAGCAAGAGAGAAAAATGCTTTTGAGAGATAGATCAATAGAGAGGGATGAAGGGAAGAAGGGAGAGTCAGGGTGAGAGAGTGAATGGAAAAAAAGATAAAAAAGAAAGAAATAATTGTGAGAAAAAGAGAAGAGGAGAGAATGAGATTGGTGAGAGAATAAAGGATAAGAGAGAAAGTGGAATAGGGAGGGATAAGGAGGGAGGGATAAAAAGATTGAGCATAAGAAAAAAAGTGGGAGAGAATATAAGAGATTGGAAGAGGGAGGGAAAGGGAGACAGAGTGAGGGAGAGAGGGAAGAGCAAAAATAGAGAAAGTGAGAAGAGAGAGAGAGAAGAGCTGAAGGTTCTTTCTCTTACTCTCTAAAGCTTCCTTCCTTGCAATCCCTTTCTTCCTCACTCTTTCTCTCTCACTCTCTCCCCCTCTCTATCACTCTTTCTCTCTTTCTCTCCCTCACGATTCATTTTTCCGTCTCTCACAATCTATCTACCATTTTTTGTCTCTTTCTCTCTCTATCTCTCTATCAATTTGTCTCCTTCTTCTCTTTCAAAAACATACTATCTTCTATCTCAACCTCCCTCTCTCTTTGTCTCTTATCTTCTCTCACTTGCTTTAACTCTCCCACTCTCTCTCGCCATCTGATTTCTTTCTCAAACTTTCCAGCTCACTCACACTATCTCTCCTTCCCTCCCCCATCTCCTCTCCCTCTCGCCCATCTCCTCTGGTATCTCTTTCTCTCTTTTTTACTCTTTCTCTTCATTGCCCTCCACTCTCTCTTACCCTCCCTCCCTTTCTCCCTCTCCCTATTTTTTAACTCTCACTTCTCTTATTATCTGTTATCTCTCTCTCACTTTATCTCACTTTCTCTATCACCCTTCCTACCTCTATTATTTGAGATGTAGAAATGGGGAGAAACAAAAAGAGAGAGAGATAGATAAAAATGCAATGGAGAGAGAGGGGGAGGAAAAAGGAAGAAAGGGAGTATAAGAGACTGAGGCTCTCTATTTCTCTACCTCTCTCTTCCTCCCCCTCCCTTTCTCTCCCTCTCTCTCTCTCTTGATCTCCCTGTCTCTCTCTGTCTCTCCATTCCTCACTCCCTCTCTCACTGTCCTTCTCTCTCTTGCTTCATTTATTCCTTCTCTCTCTTGCTTCATTTATTTCTCTCTCTTTTACTCGCACTCACACACACAAACTGTCTCTTTCTTGCTCCCACCCTCCATCCCTAACTCTCTCTCTCTCCATCACTCACTCTTGTTTTATCTTTGTCACTGTCTCACACTTGAACTCTCCTTATCTCTCTTCTTTCTCTCACACACACTTTCTCCCTCTCACCCTCCCCATTCTCTCCCCCTGTCTCACTTCTCCCTCATGTCTCCCTCGCTCTCTTCTCTTTCATGCTCTCTAATTCTCTGTGTATATCTCTCTCCTAAACTATTAACCTTCTCTGCACATCTCTCTCTATATATCATTCTTTATCTATTTCCATCCCTCTCTTCTACTATCTTGCTCTTTCTCCCTCTATATCTAGAACTCCCTCTTTCTCTCACTCTCTCCCTATTCCTCCTCTCTCTCCCAGTCTCTTACTTGATCTACTTGATCTCTCCTTCTCTCCTGCTCTGTCACTACTCTCTCATTCTCTCTCTCTAAGTTTAACTCTCTCACACTATAACTCTCTCACGCCTTCCAGATCTATTTCTTTCTTCTCTTTTCATTTCTTTCTCAATCACTAATTCATGCCCTTCTCTCTTATTGCCTCTCTCACCCTCCTCCCTTTATCTTCTTTAGCTTTCTGTCTCTCATGCTCTCTCTCTCAATTGCTCTCTCACTCTTTTTCTTGCTCTCTCTCCCCTCCCTACATTCCTCTCTCTCTCTTCTCTCTCCCTTCTTCCCTCATTTCTATCTCCTCCCCCTCCATCACTCTCTCTTTTTTTTTAGTTCACTCATTCTGATACTACCTACCTTTCTA
>NW_018247364.1:68233-77083 GCF_001263595.1 Phalaenopsis equestris
TTCCCTCTTTTGCTCTTATTTTCTCTCTAAATATCTCCCACTTAAACTCTCTCAAGCTCTCTCTCCTAATCTCTCACACACTCTTTTCTCTCTCATCATCTCACACCCGCTTCTCTGATTTTCTTTCTCCCATATTATTTTTGCTCTCTTGCATCATCACTCTCTCTCACCCATCTTTCTTATGCTCTATCTTCTTCCTCCTTACCTCTCACAATCTCTCCCTCTATATCTCCCCTAAGAATGACAGAGAGAAAGATAATATGAGAGTGAAGTTAAAGGCACAAAAGAGATGGAGAAAGAAAGGGAGGGAGGATAAATATATAGAGTTAGACAGTGAGAGATAAGATGAGAGGGAGGGAGAGAAAAAGAAAGGTAGTAAGAGAGAAAGAGGGGAAAGAGAGTGAGAGAGAATAATAAAAGAGAGAACAAGAGAAGAAAGATGGAGAGAGAGGGAGGGAGTTAAAGTGAGAGTGAGAGTGAGGGAGAGATAATGAGAGAGAGAGGAGAGAGAGACAAAAAGTTAGGGAGGAAGGGGGAGAGAGCAAGAGAGAATATAATAGAATGAAGGAGAAGAGAGAGAGAGATTGTGAGAGAATTGGAAGGATTGAAGGAGGGGAGGAGATGGAGGAGAATATGGTGAGAGAGATAAATCAACAAATATAACAAGAGACTGAGAAGGGTGAGAGAGATAAAGAAAGTTATAGAGGGTCTAAAAGAGAGAAAGAGAGAGGGAGAGAGAGTGGGAGAGAGGGAGGGAGAGAGATAGAGGATGAGAGGAGGGTGTAAAGGGAAAAAGAAGATCGAGAGAGAAAAGATCAGGGAGAAGAGAGATTAGAATAGAGTAAGCAAATGAGACAGACATAAGTGGTGAGAATGAGAGAGGGGGCGAGTGAGAGAAGGTGGGTTTAAGAGAATTTGTTTGAGATTGAGAGAAGGTAAAATAAGCGAGGAGTGAGAGAGTTAAAGTAGGAGAGGGGGTTAAAGTTTGAGAGCGATAGAGAGAGAGAGTGAGAGAAAAATATCTGAGAGAATGTGGGAGGGAAGGAGGGACAGTTAAAAAGACAGAATAAGGGAAGGAAAGGGGAGCTATAAAGTCAGGAATAGAGTAAGGGAGGGGGAGGAGAGTGACACAGAGATGGAGAAAAAGGGTGAGAGGGAAAGTGTATAGATAAGCTATAGATAGAAGAGTGAGAGAGCGAAAAGACAAAAAGAGAAGTTATAGAGAGAGAACAGAGAGCAAAAGATGAGAAAAAAAATTGAGCTAAAGATATTGAGGTAGAGAGAAAGTGAGAGAGGAAAGAGGGGAGAGGGTGTATAGAGAATAAAGGAAAAGTGCAAGATATAAAATACGAGAGTAGAAAGTAAGAAAGTGAGTGTGAGATAATGCTAGGAAAAAGAAGAGATATGGGCGAGTGAGTGGGAAAGTGAGAAGAGAGTAAAAAAAGAATAGACGAAATAAAGAGAGATGTTGGTATCAAAGGGGAGAGAAGGTGAGAGATAGAGAGAGAGAGACAAAGAGAGATATACAGGGAGGGAGGGGAAAGAGAGAGCAAGAGAGAGGAAGTGGAGAGAGAGTGAGAG
The DNA here is from genome assembly GCF_001263595.1 of Phalaenopsis equestris. Classification (NCBI taxonomy): domain Eukaryota; kingdom Viridiplantae; phylum Streptophyta; class Magnoliopsida; order Asparagales; family Orchidaceae; genus Phalaenopsis; species Phalaenopsis equestris. The sequence goes on from NW_018247364.1 coordinate 69,815, forward strand.
AGAGAGAATGAGAGAGAAAAAGCAAGAGAGAGAGAGGGAGAGAGTGGAGAGAGAGAGAGGGGGGAGAGAGAATTAAGCTAAGGGAGGGACCTTGAGAGAAAAAGAGAGCGCATAAAAAAGCAAGAAGGGTGAGTGGTCTAAGAGAGACCTTGAGAGAGCAATAGATGGAGGGACAAACCTAGAGGTGAGAAAGCAAGAAGAGAGAGAGAGAGAGAGGGTGTGAGGATGAGAGAAGGAAAGCAAGATAGAAAAGTGGGAGTTAAAGAGAGGAAGGTGAGCAAGAGAGAATGACAGAGAGATAACAAATAATAGAAAGAAAGATCAAGCCTGAGAATAGTGAGAGAGATTGATTGAGGGAACAAGTGAGAAAGATGAACGAGAGAGAGAAAAAAATAGATAACAAGGGGAAAAGAAGGGAGAGAAAGAGAAGAGCAAGAGAAAGAGCAATAAAGAGAAGGAGAGAATGTGCGAGATATAATTGTGTGTGTGAGAGAGAGATATCAAGAAAGAGAAAATGAGAAGAGAGAGGAAGAGGGAGCAAGTGTGTGTGATGTGTGTGAGTGAGAGAGAGGCAAGCGTGAGCGAGTGAAAGAGATAAGTAGAGAATAAAAGAGGAATAATGAGAATTAAAGGGATATAGAGGAGCATAAAGCGAATGCGTGTTTGTGTGAAAGAGAAGGGGGAGATAAGGAGAGAGAGATTTGAAGTGAGTAAAGTGAGAAAGCAAGAGTGATAGAGTGAGAGAATAGGAAGAGACAGAAGTGTGGAAGGATAGAGCATGTGTGAGAGTGAGAGGGAGAGGGAGAGGGAGACGGAGAGGCAGGGGGAAGAGGGATGAAAAGTAGAAAATGAGAGATATAAATAAATAGAGTGAGAGAGAAGAGAGAGGATATGAAATCAGGAAGTGTAGAGAGAAAAGATAGAGGGTATAAGAGAGAGGGAGGGAAGGTGAGAGAGATGTGGGGATAGAGAGAGAGTAGGGAGAGTGAATAAAAGATAGAGCTTGAGATTAGATAGGGAGAAGAAATGAGAGAGGGAGGGAGAGAGAGGGAAGGATGGATAGGGAGTGGAAGAGAGACTTAATGATTGTGAGAGGGGGAGAGAGTGAGGAGAAGCAAGGTTAGAAGTGACAATGAGTGTGGGACCAAGAGAGAGAAATCAGGAAGTGTAGAGAGAAAAGATAGAGGGTATAAGAGAGAGGGAGGGAAGGTGAGAGAGATGTGGGGATAGAGAGAGAGTAGGGAGAGTGAATAAAAGATAGAGCTTGAGATTAGATAGGGAGAAGAAATGAGAGAGGGAGGGAGAGAGAGGGAAGGATGGATAGGGAGTGGAAGAGAGACTTAATGATTGTGAGAGGGGGAGAGAGTGAGGAGAAGCAAGGTTAGAAGTGACAATGAGTGTGGGACCAAGAGAGAGAAATGGATAAAGGGAAAGAAGAGTGCGAGAGACAGTTAGCATGGGAAACTGAATGAAGGGAGAGAATAAGAGAGAGTGAGGGACTGAGAGAGAGAGAGAAAAGAGAGAGTGAGAAGTGAGGGGGGAGAGGGAGAGGTAGTAAGTGAGTGAGGGTAGGTGGTAGTGAGAAAATGAGAAAAGAGAGAGGAGATAAAGAGAAGTAGTTAGATAGAGGGAGTGGAAGATTGAGCTTTGTTGTTGTTCTCTATGGACTCTCTTTTTCTTTATATTCCATCTCTCACTCTATCTTATATCCCTAATTTTTCCTTGCACTTTTTCCCATATTTCTCTCTCTCTCTCAATCTCTCTCGCTCACTCTCTCTTTATAAAGATAGTGACATAGATCGAGAGAGAAATAGAAGATAGTAAGAGAAGTGAGAGTCGGGAAGAAGGGAGAGTCAGAGAGAGTGGAGGGAGAGAGAGAGAAGGAATGACCTTACTCACTCCCACTCTCTTTATTTATTTATCTCACTCTCTCTCTTTGCATCTCTCTATTCCTTTCCTCACTCTCCCTTCTTCACTCTTACCATTCATCTCTCTCATACTAACAACCTCACTCTCTCCAACTCCCTTTCTTCTTTCTCTTTCTTTTTCTCCTCCCTCTCTTTCTACTGTCTCCTTTATCTCTCACCTTCTCTCTCTTTAACTCTTTCTCCCCATTTCTACTTCTCACATGATATAGGTAGGAAGAGATATAGAGATAATCAAATAGAGTGAGAGAGAACTAAAAGATAGTCAGAGAATTGAGAGTCAAAAAAGTGGGAGTGGGAGAATGGGAGAAAGGAAGGGAGAGTCATAGAGAGTGGGGGGGTATGGGATAAAGAAGAGTATGAAAGAGAGAAGGAGAGACAATGAGAGAGAGGTGGGGAGAAGAGGAGATGGGGCAGGGAATGAGAGAGATTGTGAGAGAATTACAAAGGTGGAGAAAGAATTTAGATGGTGTGAGAGAGCAAGAGAGTCTGAGCCAGTGAGAGAGAGTGAGAGACCAAGAGAGAGGGAAGCAGAGAAAAGAGTGTATGCCTGAAAGAGAACATAGAGAGAGACAGAGAGTCAAAAGAGAAAGAGACAAAATTGGGGAGAGAACGTGTGCGTGTCAGAGAGAAAGAGAGGATGCTAAAGAGACCGAGGATAAGAAAGGTTGATAGAGAGGGAGAGAGTGAGATAGAGAGAAGATAGAGGTAGTCAGGGAAGGAGAAAGAAAGGAACCTCAAGAGAGTGAGGGAGAGAGCCTGCCGCTCTTCTCACTCCATCTTTCTTTTCACACTCTCTCTACTTTTGCTCTTCTCTCTTGCTCTCACTCTACCTCACACCCCCTCGTTTCCTCTATCTCTTCTATTTTCTACCACATTTTTTCTTCCGGTCTCTCTTTTTTTCCCTCTCTCTTTGTCCCTCCTTATCGCTCTCCGTACCTTATTCTGCACTCTTTCACCCATCTCATTCTCACCCTCTCTCTTTTTTTTCTAACTTCTTTCTATCTTTTTTTATCTTTCTCACACGCACTCTCTCAGCCTGCCTCTCCCTCCTTCCATTCATCCCTCTCTAAGACTTTTCTCTATTGCTCCTTACTCTCCCTCTAAATATTATCTTTCTATCTATCTCTTGCTCTATCAATCTATATCTCTTTTTTTTCTCTCCCATTGTCCCTCCCTCCCTCTCTCTCTCTCCCTCTCTCACTCTCTTTCTCTCTCTTGCCCTCTTCCCATCCCTATCTCTCGCTCTGTCACCTCTCTCTCAAGCTCTCTATAAAATTTCATCTCTAATCCTCTCCTCATTCTCTCATCTCTCTCTAGTGATGGAGCAAGAGAGAGAGGTAAAGAGCAAGGCTAGAGAAGGAGCAGGAGACAGAATGTGAGAGTGAAAGAAAGTGAGAGAGAAAGAAGAGAAAGAGAAATTGGGAGAGAAGAGTAAATTTTTTTTATAATTTTGGTGAAGAGAAGAGAGAATGGAGAGAGTGAGAGAGAAGAGAGATAGAGAGAGGAGAGAAATAGAAGAAAAAATAGAATGAGAGAATACAAGAAAGAGATAGAGAACAATAAGATAGATAAGAGCGGAAGAGGGAGATCGAGAACAAGAAGAGGAAGTGAGTGAGGGAGGGAGAGTGGTAGTGAGAGAATACTGTGAGAGAGAGAGAGAGAGGAAGATTAATAGACTGAGAGAAGAAAAGAACGTTAGAGGATGAGAAGGAGATGAGGAGAAAATAGAAGGTGAAGAGAATGGGAGATAAATCTCTCTCATTTTCTCACTAACCTCCTTCCTTGAGAGATAAAGAGCGTGAGAGTGCTACAATGTGAAAGAGAGGATATAAAAAGCTTTCTTTTATTAGAAGAGGAGAGAGTGCATGGGATAGAACGAGAAGATATGAAAGAAAAAAAATTACCCTCACATACTTTAAATCTTGCTTTCTCCCTTTTCCCTCTCTTTCTTTCTACATACTCTATGTTGCTCTTGCTCTCTTGATCTTTTTATCTCTATCTGTCATCTGTGCTACCTCTCTCTCTCTCTCACTTTCACCCTCTCTCACTCTATTTCTTTTTTCTCTCACTCAATCTCTCTTAAGAGATAGGGAGAGTGAGAGAGATAGGGGAGAGAGAAAATAAATAGAGAGGGAGAGGGAGAGATATATTGAGAGAGAAAGAGAGAGGATAGAGGGAGAGAGAGGGAGGGAGGGATAAACATAGAGAAGGAAAACTGGAGAGCTGAAGAGAAAGAGTGAGAGAGAGGCACAAACTACGAAAAGAGATGGAGGCATACTCTCTCTATCTCCCTACCTCCCTCCAACCCTCTCTTGTCTCTTCTTCTTTCTCTCTCTCATTCTTTATTTCTTTCTTTCTGTCTCACTAACGCACTCTCTTTGTCTCTATATCCCTTTTTATTTCACTTTGAGAGATAAAGAGAGGGAGGGATAGAGAGAGAGAGAGAGAGATGGAGAGCTAGAGAAAGAAAATCAAGAAAGATCAAGCAAGTGAGATAAAGCAAGTGGATCAAGCAAGTGAGATAAGGGGGTATGTGATTGGAAAAGAGAGAGAATACATGAGAGGTTTTGAGAGGGAGAGAGTTAAAGTGATTGGGAAGGAGAGAGGAGAGAGATAAATAAGCATCTCTCCCCCTTTTTCTCTCTCTCACTTTATCTCACTCTATCTCTCTTTCTCTCATTTCTCACCTCTCTTCTCTTTCTCTCACTCTAACTCTCGTACAATCTCTTCTGTGATCTCTCATTATCTCTCTTATCTATCTCTTCTATCACTTTCTCTCCTCACTCACCCTCTCATCTTTACTCTCTAATGATGGCAAGAGAGAGAGAGAGACTGCGAAAAAAAATGAAGACAAGAGAGGAAGGGAGAGAAATAGTGATGAAGAAAGAACAAGAGTGAAGATGAGAGGTAATGCTCTCCCTCTCCATCCCATTTCATCCCTCTATCTTACTCTCACTCTCTTTAGCTCCCTCTCCAAAAGAGAGAGTGATAGTGACAGAGAGAGAATAGATAGATAGAGGAGGTAGAGAGAGAAGTTTGGAAGGAGAGAGAGAGGAGAGAGATAGATGGTTGATGAGAGAATACGTAGAAAAACATAGAGAGAGTGCCTATGAAAAGAAAGTGGGTGAAGAGAGAACGATAAAGCAGGAGGCATTGATAGATAGAAAGAGACAAGGAGGAACAGGGAGAATGGAAGGGCTCGTAGGAGAGAGAGAGAGAAACAAGAGAGAGTAGAAGAAAATTGTGAGAGATTGACGGAGAGGGACAGTTAGAACTAGAGAGAGCTAGAAATCAAGATAGATAGAGAGCTAGAAAGATGAGAATGAGAGAAGACGAGAGATAGAGATATAAAAATAGATGGAGGGTGAGAGATAGCAAGAAAGAGAGAGAGAGAGATTAAGAGAGTGATAGAAATTAAGTGAGATGTAGAGAAAAAACTGCTAGAGAAAAGGAGTAGGGGAGAAAAAAAAGAGAAATGTATAGTGAAAAAGAGATGCCTCAGCATTTTCCTCTTTTTCCCATCTCTTTTTCTCACCTTTCTGTCTATCTCTCATTTTCTCTCTCACTTATGTCTTCCTAAATCACTCTCTCTAGCTCTCTCTATCTCTCTCTCTTTATCTTTCTCATCATGAGGATGAGAGAAAGAGTTAAAGAATGAGACATGGGGGAGACAAATGGAGAGAGTTAACTAAAGAATGATCAAGATAGAGAGAGGAAGACAATGAGAGAGAAGAGATAGTGCAAGAGTTAGAGAGTAATAAATGAGGGAGACTGACAGAGAGAGTTAGTGATAAAGGGAAGAGGTTGTGAGAGGGAGATAACGCTTGAGAGATAGAGAGGGGGCGAGAGAGAGGAGAGATAAAGAAGAAAGAGTAAGAAAGCATGACCAAGGATGAGAAAAGATGGTGAGAGAGATGAAGAGATTGAGAGAGACAGAAATGAACGATACAACAAGTAAGAGAGAACATAAGAGATACAAAAAAATATGAGAAAATATAAGAGATAAATAATACAAGAGTGAGGGAGAGGGCGGAGGGACAGAGTGAGGGAGGGATGGAGGGTGAGAGAAAGGTAGAGAGAGTGGGAGAGATAGATATAGATATAGTGAGTGAGAGGTAGAGAGGGAAAGAAGAGAGACAGAGAAAGAAAGAAAAATCTCTCTCCCTCGAAATTAGGGAGGGAGAGATAGAGCATCAGGGGGAAAAGGATGATAGAAATGGAGAGGTAACGAGAATGTGTTTTAGAGAGACAAGTAGAAAGAGAGAGGCAGATTATGAGAGATGAGGGAGAGAGCAAGAGTTAAAAAGTGATACAAGAGGCAGAGTGACAAAGAATGAGAGTTAGTGAGAGAGGAAAGAGGTTGAGAGAAAAAATAGAGTTTGAGAGATAAAAAGGGGGAGAGAGAGTAGAGATAAAGAAGAAGAGAAAGAAAGAGGGAGCAAGCAAGAGAGAAAGATAGTGAGAGAGAGGAAGTGATTGAGAGAGTGAGATAGAGAACAAGAGAGAAAGAGAGAGAAGAGAACGATATAGCAAGCATGAGAAATATTATAAGAGATACAAAAAAATATGAGAGAACATAAAAGTTAGATAATACATGAGAGAGGGAGAGGGAGGGATGGAGAGAGAGAAATCAGGAGAGAGTGTGAGAGATAAATAGACAGAGTAAGTGAGGGGTAGAGAGGGGAGAAGGAGAGAAGAAAAGAGAGGGTGGGAGAGGGAATAAGGGAGGGAGAGAGAGCCTTAGAGAGATTGAATGAAAGAAATGGAGAGGTAAGGAGAGTGTGGAGATTAAAATGTAGTTAACAAGAGAGAAAGGGAGAGAGTAGAAAGAAATAGAGAGAGATGAGGGAGAGAGCAAGAGTTAGAGTGGGAGAGAGATTTTGCTTCATTCAGTTCTTATCTTTATATATCTTAGTAGGGAAAATTTGAATGGGTGAGAGATAGAGGGTTGTGAGAGAGGAAGGTGGATAGAGTGAGTACGGGAGGGAGGGGTGAGAGAGAGAGAGTAAGTGAAAGATAGAGAGCCATCCTCTTCTTCCCCTATCTTCCTTACCTCCCACTTCTCTCTATCTGGTTGTCCCTCCATCTATCCATGTACCTCTCCTTACTTTACTCTCTCTTCAGGGAGAAAGATAATGAGAGAGTGTGTAGGAAGGAAACATAATGAGTGATAATGAGAGTATGAGAGAAGAGGGAAAGTGACAAAGGGTGGGAGATACTGAGTGGAGAATTGAAGGAGAAGGAGAGATATTTCTCTCAATCACGCACATGCACACTCTTCTCTCCCTCTTTGAACTCTACTTATCCTTTCCCATCGCTCTTTAAATCTCTCAATTACTCT
>NW_018247364.1:77405-83132 GCF_001263595.1 Phalaenopsis equestris
CACTCTTTCTCACAGCTCCTTCACTCCCTCCCTCCTTCCTACCCATCAAAAAGAGGGAGTGGGAGAGAGAGTGAGAGAGATAATGATAGAGAGCTTGTGAGATAGAAGCATAAAAAGCTCTCTCTCGCTATCCCTCTCGTGCTCTCTTTCTTATAATTTCTCATTCTCTTCACTTCTCAAATAAAATAATGAATAATGAAGAGAGAGAATATTGATGGGGAGAGTGAGGGAGTAAGAGAGATGAGATATAGAGAGAAAGAGAGAGTGAGGGAGAGAGAGATTGAGAGGGAGAGCGAAGAGAGGGAAAGGAGGGAAAGATAGATAGATATAAAGAGTAAGAGTTTGAGAGAGAGTGTGTGTGATTGTAAAGAAGAGAGAGAATTGATAGAGAGAGTGTGAGCGAGAGATCGGGATAGAAATATAGTTGAACATTTGAGAGAGATATAAAGAGAGAATCAATATAGAGAGTGATATTTCTATTCTCTCCCTCTCTCCCTTCCCCTTTGTACCTCTATTCTGCACTCTATCTTTCTCTCTATCTCTCTCGCACCCTATCTTTCTCGTTCTTTCCCCTCCCTCCCTCCATTTTCTATCTCTTTTATGTCTTTCTCTGTCTCTCTCACTACCCCTTAATCTTTTCTTCTCTCACTTTATTCTCTCTCACTCAGACTCCTCTCTCCATTTCTTTGTCAACCTAACTGCTTTCTTTTTCTCATCTAATTAGATGCTCTTCTTATTTTCTCTCTCTATCTTTCTCTCCCACTATTTTTTCACTTTCTTCTTATCTCTCACTAGATAGAGAAAATATGGGAGGAGAAGGATAGAGAGCGAGAGAGCAGTAAAGAGAAAGAGAGAAATGGATGAAGATAGAAAAAGTGAGAGACATTTGGAGAGGGAGAGAAATATCCAAAGTGAGCGAGAGTTAGAATGAGCAAGCAAGAGAGAGAGAGTTGGAACAAGAGAGGGAGAGACAGAAAGTGAGATAGGTTGATCCCCCATCTCTCTGTCACTCACTCTTTATATCAATTTATCTCTATCATGTAGAAAGTCAGAGAGAATAGAAATTGAGAAGAAATTGAGAGAGTGAGAGAGTGAGTAAGGAAGATAGATAGTAGTGATGTAGAGTTTGAAAGAGAGAGAGTGGAAGATATATTTAGAGTACAAGAGAGATGTAGAGATAGAGAGAGATATGATAAATAGAGAGAATGATAGATAACAAGGGATTGACAGTCAAAGAAGGAGAGAGGAAGAGAACGAGTGGGAGAGAGACAAATCTTAAAAGCGAGGGAGAGGGACAGGGTGAAAGAGAAAATGAGAATAAAAAGATATTTTGATAGAGCGAGATATAGATGGAGGTAGAAAAATATTGGGTGGGAAGAAGTGCCTTGTCTCTCTCTCTTAGCTAAAAAGAGGGGAAAAGAGGTAAGAAAGAGATATGGGGATGGAGACACATAGGGAGAGAGAAAAGAGAGGAGATAGAAGGAGAGAAAGACATCAAGAAAAGTGAGAGGGAGGGAGGTAAAGTGATGGATTGAAAGAGATAGATAAAGAGAGGGAGGTAGAGATGCAAAATGTGAGAGGGAGGGAGCAAGAGTAAGAGTGTGAGAGAAGATGAGCAATGACAAAGAATGAGAGTGAGAGAGATACAAAGAGAATGAGAAAGAGAGAGAAATGAGTGAGGTAGACAAAAAAGGGAGCATGAGAGAATGAAAATGAGAGATAGGGAGGGTGGTGAGAGAGAATTGTCAGAGAGAGAAAGAAAGAATGAGAGAGAGAGCAAGAGAAAGAGAGAAGTGAGGGAGGGATAGAGGAGAGACCATGAGAGAGAATGAGAATGAGAGATAGAGAAGGAGGGAGAGATTTTTCATTCTTTCTTCTCTCTCCCTCTCTCTTTTCCTTTCCTCAGGAGAGCATCTTTGCACATTCTCTCTCTCTTGCATTCTCAATCATGCTCTCATCCTCCCTCCATTTCTTAGTCATGCTCTCTTTCACTCTCTCACATTCTCTTATGGTCCATCCCCATCTCTCTCCTTCTTGTTTCTCTTATTCTATCTCTCTATATCTCTTTTCTTCTCTCTTGATTTCTCTTAGTCTCTAATCCTTTCTCAACCTCACTCATTTTTGCTTCTATTTTTCCTTCCCTTCTACCACTACCACTATCGCCTTTTCTCTGTCACTTTCTCTCCCTTTACTTCTCTTCCTCTCACTCACTCCATTTCATTATCTCCAATTTATTTTCTTCTTTATTACTTTCCTAGCCTCTTCTCCCTCTCCCTCCTAATTTTTTGCTTTTACCATCACTCTATCATTTGCTCTTTTTAACTCTCACTCCCTCTCTCACTCACTCTCTCGCCCACATGCTCTCTCACATTTGTTCTCTTTCTCTCTTCCTCCCTCTATCATCCCTCTCTAGCACTCTTACTCTTCTCTCTCTTATGCTTCTCTTTCTTCTTCTCTTTCTCTCACTTCCCTCTCTCTCTTACTCACTCATTAGAAGGGTGAGAGAGTGGAAGAGATAGGACCTATCTCTCTCCCTACCTCTCTATCACTCATATTTCTCTCTCTCTCTCTCTTTCACTTTCCCACAATCTCTCTCTCTTCTCCCCTTTCCTTCTCTATCTCCCTATCTCACATTCTTGCTCTTACCTCATTCTTCACATCTCTTACACTCTCTAATTTATTATGCTTATCCATCTCACTTTTCTCTCTATCTCATTCTCTTTCTTTCATTCTCTCTCCCACACTCTCAATCTCTCTAACTCGCTCATCTCTCTCTAACTCTATTTATTTCTCTTCTCTATCTTGGCCACATTCTTCCTCTCTCAACATTGCTCTCTTACTCACACTCTTCTCTATCCCCCTATTTCATATCTCCTATTTTCATTCTCATTCTCTCTCACTCTCTCTCTAGCACCCATCTCTCTCTATCTCTCACTCTCCCTCTCTCACATTATCTCACTATAATTCTCTCTCATAATCCCTTCATGTATTTCGTTATTCTCTCTCGCATCTCTCTCTATATTTCTCTCTCCCCTATCAATCTCTCTCCACAACTCATTCTCTCACTCTTCTCTTTTTTTCTCTCTTTCACTCTCCCCTCCCTGCCACCTGCTATTTTAACTCTCCCAATATTTCAAACCCTCCTTTTCTCTCACTTATTTATCAGTCTCATTATCTATTTACCTTTTTCCCTCTCACACACTCTCTCTTGCTCTCCTTCTCCTTCTCCCTCTCCATCCATCCCTCCTTTCCCTTGATATTACAAGATAGAGATGAGAGAGAGAGAGAGAGTGGGGGGTGAGAGAAAAACATTATGAGGATAAAATGAGTGATAAAGGGAGAAGTAAGAGAGATAGGCTGATAGAGAGAGTGAGTGATAGAGAGGATGAGAGAGAGTGTGTGTAAGAGAAAGTGTGAGAGGGAGGTGTTTCTCTTCATATCTTGCTCTATTTTCGCGACTTCTCATGCTCCCCTTCTCACTCTTCTCTCTCTCTCACTCTCCTCACTCTTTTTCTCTCCCCCTAACCTCTCATGTCTATCTTTACTTATCTCTCTCTCTCATTTTCTATCGTTATCCTTTTTCTCCCACTCTCTCACTCTTTTTGCATCCCTCCCTCCCACTTACATTCTACCTCACTCTACCTCCCTCGTTCTTTCTATATCCCTCCCCCTTTCTTTCTCTTTCTCCCTCAAAATTACTCTTCCTTTTTTTTCTTCGTTCTTTACTCCTCTTTCTCTCTTTCTCTATCTTGCTCTATCTCACTCTTGATTTCTCTCTCTTTTACTTTCTCCCTATCTCTCTTCTCTCTCCCTCTCCTTCTCCTTCTCCCTCTTTCTCCCCATCACTTTCTCTCCCTCTCACCTCACTCATGCTCCCTCCAGCTCAGAGAGAGAAAGAGGCCCTCCACCCTTACATATCTTTCTTTCCCACGCACTATTGCTATATCTCTCTCACCCCATCTCATTCTAAATATATATTTTCCCTCCTCCTCTTTCTCTCACTCTCTCCTTTCACTCTATGTACCTCACTATCTCTCTTTCTCTCTCTTTCTCTCTATCTCTTTCACTCACTCTCTGTAGCTTTATATATCTCACTATCTCCCTTTCCATATCTAGGTATCCCTCTCTCTTATCTTTCTCACTAACTTTTTCTATTTCTCCACTTTCTAACTCTCTCGCTCCCCATCCATCTCTCTCCTACTCCCATTCGCTTCACCTTGCTCCTTTTGTCCCACTCTCTCTTTCTTACCCTCTCTTACTTTTAATATCTTAGTCTCTCTCCCCATCTTTCTCTTATTCTCCCCTTCTCTCTCACACCTCTCTCTCTATCTCTCTCTAGCACTCTCTATTTCTTTTTCACTCTCTAGAAAGAGACAGAGAGATCGAGTGACAAAAAAAGAGGGAGGGAAAGAAAGAAGAAGAGAGCATCTCCATATTGAGAGGTATTAGGAGAGAGAAAGGTTAAAAGGTGGATGGCGAGAGGGAGAGTGATCAAGAGAATTAAAGAGAAGGCGGGAGAAGATAAAAAATATAATAAGAGAGATAGAGGGAGAAGAAGAGGGAGTAAGGGAGGGAGAGAAGGTGAGCATAGAGCGATAGAGGGTGGACAAGAAAGGGAGGCATGCTTTTTTTCTCTCTCTCTCTCTTGTTTTACCTCTCTCCTTATTTTTTCTTCTCTCGCTCCCTTTATGCTCCCTCTCTTACCTCTCCCTCTAGCTCTTCCTTTCTTCTCTTCCTTTCTTCTCTCACACTTCTCTTTCTACTTGTCTCTCTAACGCATACTCTCCTTACCACTCCATTTTTCTCATTCTCCCTCCCTCATTCCCTCTCTCACCCTCCCTCCCTCACACCCCTCCCTCTTGTATTATGAATTTCTCGTGTTCTCTCATTTTTCGTATCTTATATGTTCTCTCTTGCTTGTTGTATTTTCTTTTCTCGCTCTCACTGTCACTCTCTTATTCTCTACCTCTCTCTCTCTCGATCTCTTCATCTCTCTCACTATCTTTCTCTCCTGCTTGCTCTCTCTTTCATACTCTTTCTTCTTTATCTCTGTTGTTTATCATCCCCTCTCTATCTTTAAAGCTCTCTCTCTTTCTCTCTCTCTCTCTCTCTCAACCTCTTCCCTCTCTTGCTAGCTCTCATTCTTTATAACTCTCCCTCATGTATCGCCCTCTAACTCTTTCTCTCTCCTTCCTCTCTCACAATCTACCTCTCTTATTCTACTTATCTCTCTAACACACACTCTCCTCTCCATTTCTCTCATTCTCTCACTCTCTCCCTCCCTCATTCCCTCTCCCACCCTCAATGTCTCTCACCCTCTCTCCTCTCTTATCTCTAACCTCCATCTGCTTACCTTTCTCTCTAGCTCCCTCTCCATCTTGCTTTCTCTCTTTCTATCTTTCTATCTCTCTTATTATTTCTTCTTTTCTCATTTATTATCTATCTCTTATGTTTATGTTCTCACTTTCTTGTTGTATCATTCTATCCTCTCTATCTCTCTCCTCACTCTCTTTTTCTCTATCCCTCATTCTCTCGATCTTTTCATCTCTTCCACTATCTTTCCCTCTTGCTTGCTCTCTCTTTCTTAATCCTTCTTCTTTGTCTATCCTTACCCTCTACCCCTCTCTATCTCTCAACCTTCATATCTTTCTCTCAACCTCTTCTCTCTCTTAGTAACCCTCATTCTTCGTCACTCTCCCTCATGTATCACCCTCTAACTCCTAACTC
>NW_018247364.1:83262-90218 GCF_001263595.1 Phalaenopsis equestris
TATAAGTGAGAGAGAAAATGAGGAGGTACACAGAAAGGTGAGATAAAGAGATGGGACAGAGGAAAATGAGAGAGGCATCTCTCTCTTGCTATGTATCTCTCTTGGTTTTTCTCCTACTTCCTTTCTCTCATACTTTTTTCTCTCCATCTAACTTAGTTTTTATCACACACACACACACACACTCTCTCTCTCTCGCTATCTCTCACCCTCCATCTCTTTCTATTTTCCCATTTCTCTTCTACTCTCATTCTCATCTTTTTAGCTCTCTATCTCTCTTTTTTTCTCTCCTTCTAGCTCTAACCATCTATCTCCCTTTATCTCTCACACTTTTTATCTACTCTCTCTTAATACTCTCTCTCCTACCTCTCCCTACCTCTCTCCTTCTTCCTCCTTATCTCTTTCTATCTATCTATGCCTCCCACTTTATCTTTCTCTCTCTCACCCACACTCCCCTCTCTCTCTAGGTCTTTCTCTCTCACTTTCTCTCTTATTTCATCATAGCTCCCTCCCTCCTTATTCCTCATTCTCTCTTTCCCTCTCTACCTATCGACTCTCACCTTCTTTTTTCCATCCATTTCTTCATCCTCCTCTTGCTATCTCTTTCTCCCTATCTTATTCTCTCTCACCCACTCTTTGTCTCTCCCTATCCTATTTTTTCTCTCGCTCTTCCCTCGCACATTCTCTCTCTTCCTCTTCTCTAACTCTCCTACTCTCTCTTTTTATCACTTTCTCTCTCACTCTCGCTATCTATTACCCTCCATCTTCTTCAAGCACTCCATCACTTTCTCCACTTACTAGTTCTCCCACATTCTTATTTCCTCTCTTTCTCCCTTTAACTCTCCCTCCCACCTCTTTGTCACACTATACTTACACCTGTTTCTCTTGATCTCTATATCTCTCTATCTTTATCATTATCATTCTCCCTTTCCCTTTCTCCATCTATCATATTCTCTCTCTCTTTTTCTTCTCTTTTTATAGCTCTTTATCTCCCTATCTCTTTCTCCCTCCCTTCCCATCCTTCTCTTCTCCTTTCTCTCTCTCTTCTTTTTGTCATTCTCTCTATCTCAATCCATCCACCTTTCTCATTATTTCTATCATTCTCCTTGATTCTCCCTTCACTCTCACTACCACCATCCTTCCCTATCTCTCTTGAGGATCTCCTTAAATGCGTTGATTCTCTCTTTCTCTCCTTAACTCTTTCTCTCTCTTTCTCTCTACCCCTTTATGTCTGATGTTCCTTCCCTATTTCTCCTTTATCTTTCTTCTCTCATCCTCAATCTCTTTGCGAGAGAAAGAGTATAGGGAGATAAAGAGGGAGGGAGGGAGGAAGAGTGAGGGAGGGAGAAAGAGAGAGAATGGGATAGAGGTAGAGAGTGAAAGATATATATATATAGGGATGAGGAGAGAAACATGTTGATAGTTTGAAAAAAAAAGAGAGGGAATGAGCATGAAAGAGAAAGAGAGGTAGAGGAATGATAGAAAAAGATAGACAAAGTGAGGGAGAGAGTAAGAGAGTAGATAGATTTGGATAGAGGAGAGTGAAAGAGATTTTGAGCGATGTGGGGGGAGGGTTACGAGGGAGGGAGAGAGTGAGAGAGGGATGGTACATGAGTGAAAAGAGGAGTGAAAAATATGGAGGGATAGTTTTACAGAAGGTTGATACTTTATCATCTCTCGCTCTCTCCCTCCTTTTGTCACTTCCTATCTCTCCCTCTCTCTCACTCTCATTCTTCATTCTTAATGTTTTTCTCTATCACTTTCTTTTACTTTCTCGCTCTCTATATGTTCCTCTATCTCTCTTTCCCTCTCTCTATCATCACTGGCATTTTCTCTTTCTCACTCTCTCCCTGTCTCTCATTATCTCTCTCTTACACTCTCTCCCACTCCCTGCCTCTCACTCTATCCCTTTCCCTATCTTTGTTGTCATTTCTTCCTCCCTATCCCTCATACATCTCTCCTATTCTATCAATTTTTCTTCTTTCTCTTCTTTCTCTCACTCTTCTCTCTCCATCCCTTTCTTTCCATGTTTACTTGCTTATTTCCCTCTATTTCTCTCTCCCTCTTGTTCTCTCTCCATCTTTATTGCTCTTTCTCTCATACCATCAAGCTCTATCTCATTTCATCGCTCACTCTCTCTCTCTCTTCCACTATTCCCCTCTCTTTATCTCTCTCTTACTCACCTCCCTCCTTGTATTTTTTCTCCCTTCTAACTCATCTTTCTATCTCTATCACTATTCTCTCTTTAATTGGGAGAGAGAGGGTACCTCAATACATTTTTATATAAATATCGTATATTTGACTCCATGCATGAAGCCATTCTATTTTCTATGAGTTTCACCATCAACAAGTGTACTATTTATTGATGTTCTTATGTTATCGTATGAATAAACCTTACAAAAAAATAGAGAGATAAAGATGAATGAGAGAGAGAGAAAAAAAAGATAGATAACCAAGGAAAAAGAGGGGAGAGATAGAGAAGAGCAAGAGAAAGAGTAATAAAGAGAAGGAGAGAATGTGTGAGAATTAATTGAGAGAGAGAGAGAGGAAGAGGGATCAAGTGTGTGTGATGTGTGCCAGTGAGAGAGAGAGGCAAGAGTGAGTGAGTGAAAGAGATAAGTAGAGAAAAAAGGGGGATAATGAGAATGAAAAGGAGATAGAGGAGTAGAAAATGAGTGTGTGTTTGTGTGAAAGAGAAGAGAGAGATAAGGAGAGGGAAATTTGAAGTGAGTGGAGCGAGAGAGCAAGAGTGATAGAGTGAGAGAATAGGGAGAGACACAAGTGTGGAAGAGATAGAGCATGCGTAAGAGTGAGTGGGAGAGGGAGACGGAGAGGCAGGGGGAAGAGGGATGAAAAGTAGAAATAGAGAGATATAAATAGATAGAGTGAGAGAGAAGGAAATGTCGAGAGAAAAGGTAAAGTGTATGAGAGAGAGGGAGGGAGGTTGAGAGAGATGTGGGGATAGAGAGAGAGTAGGGAGAGGGAAGAAGAGATAGAGCTTGAGATTAGATAGGGAGAAGAAATGTGAGAGGATGGGAGAGAGAGGGAAGGATGGATAGGGAGTGGGAGAGAGACTTAATGAGAGTGAGAGTGGTAGAGAGAGTGTGAGAGAAGCGAGGTAAGAAGTGACAATGAGTGTGGGGCCAAGAGAGAGAAATGGATAGAGGGAGAGAGTATAAGAATGAGAGTGAGAGAGACAGTGAGCAAGGGATATTGAATGAAGGGAGAGAACAAGAGAGAGTGAGGGATTGAGAGAGAGAGAGAGAGAAGAGAGAGAGTGAGAAGTGAAAGTGAGAGGGAGAGGTAGTAAGTGAGTGAGGGTGGGTGGGGGACTGAGAGAGAGAGAGAGAAGAGAGAGTGAGAAGTAGTAGCTAGATAGAGAGAGAGTGGAAGATTGAGCTTTGTTGTTGTTCTCTATGCACTCTCTTTTTCTTTATATTACATCTCTCACTCTCTCTTATATTCGTAATTTGTCCTTACACTTTTTCCTACCTTTCTCTCTGTCGCTCTCCCTCAGTCTATCAACCAAACTCTCTCTCTAGATCTCTATCATTGTTTCTCTCTCACTCTCTGTCTCTTTATCTCTCCTCACTCCCATGCTTCTCCCACTAATGATATCTCTTTGTCTCTATCTCTTTTAGAAAAGATGGGGAGAGAGAGGTTTATCGTTTGGGAGAGAGTGTGTGTGATAGAGAGGGAGAGAGGATAGATGGAGAATAAAGAAGAAAATATAAGACTACAAGAGAGAGAGCGTGAGATAAGTAGCAAGGGAGATGCTTGATCTTTATTTTTGTTATCTCTTATCTTTCTCTCTCTCCCTCAGGCTATCAACCCAACTCTCTCTTCAGATCTCTATCACTCTTTCTCTCTCACTCTCTGTCTCTTTATCTTTCCTCACTGCCATGCTTCTCCCACTCATGATATCTCTTTGTCTCTATCTCTTGTTAGAAAAGATGGGGAGAGAGGTTCATCGTTTGGGAGAGAGTGTGTGTGACAGAGAGGGAGAGAGGAGAGATGGAGAATAAAGAAGAAAATATAAGATTACAAGAGAGAGAATGTAAGATAAGTAGCAAGGGATACGCTTGGTCTTTCTTTCTCTTATGTCTTATCTTTCTGTCTCTCCCTCAAACTATCAACCCAACTCTCTCTTCAGATCTCTATTACTCTTTCTCTCTCACTCTCTATCTTTTTATCTCTCCTCACTCCCATGCTTCTCCCACTCATGATATCTCTTTGTCTCTATTTATTTTTAGGAAAGATGAGAAGAGAGAGGTTGATCATTTTGGAGAGAGTGTGTGTGACAGTGAGGGAGAGAGGAGAGATGGAGAATAAAGAAGAAAATATAATATTACAAGAGAGAGAGCATGAGATAAGTAGCAACAAAGATCTCTCTATATCTCTTTCTTTCTCATTACCCTCTCACACACTCTCTCACTCGGTGGAGAGAGTTAAAAGGGGAGGCAGGCCAAGAGGGGAATTGAGAGAGAGAGCTAGAGATAGAGTGAAAGAGAGAGAGAGGGTGGGAGAGGGAATGCTAGAGATAAGGAGAGGTGGGAGAGAGATAGATAAGCTATGGTTAGAGTGGGAGAGAGTTAATGTTGAGAGAGATAATTACAAAGAGAGAGAATAGAGAATGAAAAAGAGAAAAGAAAGTGATAGAGTGAGAGACTGAGAAGTGAGAAAGCTGGAAAGCAAGAGTGATATAGTGGGTGAAGAGGATAAGTCATAAGGGATGGGAAAGATATTTGTGAAAGATAATGAGCGATAGAGAGAGGAGGGGTGGAGTAAGAGCTACAAGAGAATGAATTTTCAAGAGAGAGTTTGAAAGCTAGAGTTGGAGAAAGTTAAAGCTAGAGATAATAAAAGAGATGATGAACAAGAGCAAAAGAGGAGAAAGGAAGAGAAGAGATGAGAAAAAGAAAGATTGAGAGAGTGAATAGTGAAAGCGAGAAAGAGTGAGTGGAGAACAAATAGAGAGAAAAAGAGAGAAAAGTCAGATAAGAAAGAGAGATTGACAGAAAGAGTGAGTTCGAGAGAAATAGAAGCTAAGAGAGGATAAAAAGATGTGAAAGAAGGAGAGAAGAGTGAGTGAGACAAATAAAAAGCTTATTCTTATCTTTGATCCTCCTCTTACTCTCTCTCATTCTTTGACGTTTTCCCTCTTCTCTCACTCTATCTCCATCTCTCTTATTGTCTTTCTCTCATTCTCTCTTTCATTGTCACTTTCTCACTCAGAGAGAGTGAGAGCAAGGTAAAAGGTGTGACAGAGAGAGAGGAATGGATATTGAGAGAGAGAGAGAGGTGGAGAGGAGATGAGAGAAGAAGAGGGTGATAAATATCTTTTCTTCTTATCTCTCTTCTTGCTCTATCTCACTCTCCCTTCCTCCCTTACACATTTCTTTCCTTCCCTCTCTCCACATCTTCTTATATATCTCTCTCACAAACTCTCCCTCCTTACAA
Organism: Phalaenopsis equestris; assembly: GCF_001263595.1. Lineage (NCBI taxonomy): Eukaryota > Viridiplantae > Streptophyta > Magnoliopsida > Asparagales > Orchidaceae > Phalaenopsis > Phalaenopsis equestris. The sequence goes on from NW_018247364.1 coordinate 88,720, forward strand.
AATAGCAAGAGAAGAGACGAAAGAAAAAATTTCTCTCTCATACTCTAACTCTAGTTTTCTCCCTTTTCCCTCTTTCTTTCTGCACACTCTATTTTGCTCTTGCTCTTGATTTCTTTTTATCTCTATCTTCCATCTGCACTACCTCTTTCTCTAACTTTCACCCTCTCTCACTCTCTTTCTTTTCCTCTCTCAACCTCTCTTAAGAGATTGGAGAGTGAGAGAGATAAGGGAGAGAGAGAAAATAGATACAGAGGGAGAGGGAGAGAGAGGAAGGGAAGGATAAAGATGGACAGGGAGAGATAGAGAGAGCCAAAGAGAAAGAGCGAGAGAAAGACACTAAGGACAAAAAGATATGGAAACATACTCTCCCTATCTCCCTCCCTCCCTCCCTCCCCTTCCCTCCTCTTCTTTCTCCCTCTCATTCTTTATTTCTCTCTTTCTCTCTCATTCACGCTATCTCTTTGTCTCTATATATCTCTTTCTTGCTCTCTGAGAGACAGAGGGAGGGAGAGAATGAGGGAGAGAGAGTCAGAGAGTTGGCGAGCAAGAGAAAGAAAATAAAAAAAGATCAAGCAAGAGAGATAAGAGAGTAAGTGACTGGAATAGTGAGAGAGAATGTAAGAAAGGGTTAGAGAAGGAGAAAGTTAAAGTTATAGGGGAGAAGGGAGGAGATAGAGAATATATGAATCTCTCTCCATTTCTCTCTCTTTTTCACTCACAGTCTCTCACTCTATCTCTCTATCTCTCATTTCTCCCTTTCTCTCCTCTTTTTCCCACTCTAACTCTCTCACTCTCTATTGTAGTCTCTCTTTGTCTCTCCTCTTTTTTACCTCTCATATCACTTTCTCTCTTCTCTCACCCTCTCTTCTATATCTCTCTAATGATGGAGCAAGAGAGAGAGAGTGCAAAAGAAAAATGGAGATAGGAGAGGAAGGGAGAGAGATAGTGATGAAGAGAGAGCACAAGATATGAGAAGATGCTCTCCCTCTCTCCAACCCATTTCATCCATCTATTTCTCACTCTCTTTAGCTTCCTCTCTGAAAGGGAGATTGATATTGAGGGGGAGAGAGAACATATAGAGAGAGGAGGTTAGGGAGATAGGGTTGTAATGAGGGAGAGAGGAAGAGAGATATCTGGTTGATGAGAGAATAAGAGAAGAAAGAAAGATAGAGTGTCTGCGAAGAGAATTTGAGTGAGGAAGGAAGGGAGCAAAGGAGAGAGGAGAGTGATAGAGGGTCGGCAAGAAAGGGATGGAGGCTTTCCCTCTCTCTCTTGCTTTACGTCTCTCTCACTCTCTTCTCTCTCCTTATTTCTCCTTCCCTCTATCTCTCTCTCCTTTGCTTTTATGCTTCCTCTCTTCACCTCTCCCTCTAGATTTCCCTTCTTCTCTCGCAATTTCCCTTCCTCTCTCTCTCTTTCTACTTGTTTCTCTAACACACTCTCCTTACCCCCTCCATTTCTCTCATTCTCTTTCCCTAAGGCTCTCTCTCCCTCCCTCA
>NW_018247364.1:90238-108487 GCF_001263595.1 Phalaenopsis equestris
TTCTTTCCCTCTCCACCTATCTATCAATATATCTATATCTTTCTCGCACAATCTCTCTTTCTTTCTGTCACTCCACATCCAACCCTCCCTCCCTCTCTCTCTCCCTTTTGTATTATCTATCTTATATTCTCTCATATATTTTTTGTATCTCTTATGTTCCTCTTGCTTGTTTTCTTTTTCTCTTCTCTCTCTCTCTCTCACTAACTCTTTTGTTCTCTATCTCACTCACTCAATCTCTTCCTCTCTCTCACTATCTTTCTCTCTTGCTTGCTCTCTTTTTCTTACTCTTTCTTCTTTATCTCTATTCTCTCTCTCCCTCTCTATCTCTCAAGATCTATCTCTCTCTATCAACCTCTTCCCTCTCTCAATAACTCTCATTCTTTGTCAAACTCCACATACATCCCTCTCCCTCTCTTCTTCTTTTCTCTCACACTTTTTTCTCTCCATCCCACTTAGTTTCTATCACTCTCTCACTATCTCTCACCCTCCATCTATTTCTATATCTCGATCTTTCTTCTTCTCTCATTCTCATCTTTCTAGCTCCCCATCTCTCTTGATTTTTGTCTCCCTCTAGCTCTCACAATTTTCTTCTACTCTCTCTTATTTCTCTCTCTCCCCTACCATCTGCCTCCCTCTCTCCATGTTTCTCTTTGTGTCTACCTATCTATCTATGCCTCCTGCTTCATCTTTTCTCTCTCACCCAATCTCTTATCTCTCTATGTCTTTCTGTCTCACTTTATCTCTTATTTCCCTGTCCCTCCCTCCCTCCCACTCTAACCCTCACACTCACTTTCCATATCTACTTTACTACTCTAACTCTCTCTTTCACTCATATATTTCTCCATCTCTCCTCTTTCTATCTCTTTCTAGCTATCTTGTTATCTCTCATGCCCTCTTTGTCACTCTTTATCCCTCTTTGCCCCTCCCTCTTTCCTCTCACATTCTCTCTTACAATCTTTCTCTGTCTTCCTATTATCCGACTCTCCCTCTCTCTCTCTTTTTATCTCTTGCTCTCTCACTCTCCCTATCTCTTACCCTCCACCTCTTTCAAGCTCTCCATCTCTTTCTCTACTTTTTAGCTCTCCCACATTCTTGTTTGCCCTCTTTCTCCATCTAACCCTCCCTCCCCCCTCTCTGTCGCTCTATACTTACACTTTTTTCTCTTGATCTCTAGCTCTCTCCATCTTTATCACTATCAATCTTCCTCTCTCTTTCACTATCTCTCTTATTCTCTCTCACTTTTTCTTCTTTTTTTATTAGCTCTTATCTCCCCATATCTTTCTCCCTCCCTTCCTATCCCTCTCTTTTCCTTTCTCTCTCTCTCTCTCTTCTCTTTTTCACACTCTCTATCTCTCTTCAACCATTTTTCTCACTCTCACTACCTCCATCTTTCCCTCTCTCACACTTGAGGCTCTCCCTCAATGTCTTTATTCTCTTCTTTTCTATCTGTCTCTCCTTCCCATTATCTCACATGTTCCTTCCCACTTTCTTCCTCTCTATCATTCTCTCTCTCACCCTCAATCTCTTTTAGAGAGAAAGAATATAGGGAGATAGAGAGAGGGAGGGAGACAGAGAGAGGGAGGGAGAAGGAGAGAGAATGTGATAGAGGTAGAGAGTGAAAAAGGGAGTTAGGAATGAGGAGAGAGACATGTTGATAGCTTAAAAAGAAGAGAGGGAGGAAGCATGAGAGAGAATGAGTGATAGAGGAATGATAGAAAGAGATAGAAAATGTGAGGGAGATGGAGAGAGAATAACAAGATTTAGAAATTAAAAATGAGGAGATTGAGAGCGATGGAGACCAATATGGGAGGGAGGGTACATGATTGAGGGAGGGAGTGAGGGAGGGAGGGTGCATGAGTTAAATTAGGAGTGAAAAAGAGGGAAGGACAGTTTGAGAGAAGTTTGACACTTTATCATCTCTCACTCTCTCCCTCCTTACAAAACCCCCTATCACTCCCTCTCTCTCACACTAATTCTCTCTTTCTCTTGTTCTCACCCTCTATCACTTTCTCATACTTTGTCTCTCTCTACATGTTTCTCTATTGCTCCCTCCCTCTCTCTATCATCACTGGAATTTTCTCTTTCTCACTACCTCTCTCCTACACTCTCACACTCCTTGCGTCTCACTTTATCCCTTTCCCTCTCTTTATTTTCATTACTCACTCTTTGTCCCTCCTACATCTCTCCTATTTTCTCAATATTCCTTCTTTCTCTTTTCTCTCTTTTCTCTCTCCCTGACTTTAATTCCCCCTTTACTTGCTTATCTCCCTCTACTTCTCTCTCGCATGTTCTCTCTTCATCTCTTTTGCTCTTTCTCTCATACCATCAAGCTCTCTCTCACTCCATCACTCACTCTCTCTCTCTCATTATTCCCCTTTCTCTATCTCCCTATCTCACTTTGCTTTCTCTCTACTTATAATTTTTCTCCCTTCTGACTAATCTTTCTATCTCTCTCATTTTTCTCTCTCTAATTGAGAGAGAGGGTACCCGAATACATTTTTATATAAATTTTGCATATTTGACCCATTCATGAAGCATTTATGTTTTCTATGAGTTTTAACATCAATAAATATTCTATTTCTTACTGTTCTTATGTTATGGTATAAATAAATCATACCAAAAATAGAGAGATAAAGATGAGTGAGCAAGATAAAGAGAAAAGATAGATATCAAGGGAAAAAGAGCAGAGAGTAAGAGCAATAAAGAGAGGGAGAGAATGTGTGAGATATAAATGTGTGAGAGAGAAAGTGCAAGAAATGGAAAACAAGAAGAGAGGGGAAGAGGGAGCAAGTGTGTGTGTGTGAGAGAGAGAGAGAGAGAGGAAAGAGTAAGTGAGTCAGAGAGATAAGTAGAGAATAAATACAGGATCATGAGAATGAGAGAGAGATAGAGGAGCAAAGAGCAAGTGTGCGAGATAGAGAGAGAGAAGTGGGAGATAAAGAGAGAGATTTTAATTGGAGTGAGAGAGCAAGAGTGATAGATTGAATGAATAGAGAGAGACACAAGTGTGAAAGAGATAGAGCATGTGTGAGAGGGAGAGGGAGAGGGAGAGGGATGGGGAGGAGGGATGAATGGTTGAGAAAGAGAGATATAAATAGATAGAGTAAGCGAGAAGAGAGAGGGTATGAAAAAAGCAGAGGTAGAGATAAAACCTAGAGGGTATGCGAGAGAGGGAGGGAGGGTGAGAGATATTGTGGGATAGAGAGAGAGGAGGGAGAGCAAAGAGAGATAGAGCTAGAGATTAGATAAGGAGAAGAAATGTAGGAGGGTGGGACAGAGGAGAAGGGATGTATAGGGAGTGGGAGAGAGACTTAATTAGAGTGAGTGGGGGAGGGAGAGAGATGGTGAGAAAAGCGAGGTGAGAAGCAACAACGAGTGTAGGACAAAGAGAGAGAAACACATAGAGGGAGAGATATAAAAATGAGAGAGAGAGAGAGAGACATCGAGCAAGGGAGAGTGAAAGAAGGGAGGCAATGAGAGAGAGCAGGGGAATAAGAGAGAGAGAGAGAGAAAAGAGAGCGAGAAGTGAGAGGGAGAAGGTGAGGTAGTAAGTGAGTGAGGGTGGGTGGGTGGTAGTGAGAGAATGAGAAAAGAGATATGAGAACTTTTTTCCATCCACTTTTCTTTCTCTCATTTATTTCTAGTACACCTCTCATACCATTGATGCCACTATCCCTCAACTGCTGCATAGATCTATAGAGAGAAGAGAAAGTGAGAGAATAAAGAAAGCAAGAGGGTAATCTCTCTAGCACTCTATTCTCCTACTCACTATCTTCTTTCACTTACTCTTCTTTCTCTCACTCTTTGCTCCCTCCTCTACCATTCTTCTCTCTCTTTTGCTCAAACTTTAATTCTCTATCTTTCGCTCTCTCACTCCACTCTCTCATGCTCTCTCAACCTCTTTATCATCTTCGTACTCTCATGTGCTCTCTCACTATCAATCTTATCTCTCTCCTACTTTATCTCTCTATTTTTATCTCTCGTTGTACTCACCCTTTACTTTTGCTATCTCTTTATTCCCTCATTTCTCTTTCTCTTTTCAATCTCTTTCTCACACAAACTCTCTCTTTATCCCTCTCCCTCTCTTCTCTCTTCTACTTTCTCTCTTCTATTTAGCAATAGAGTGGAAGAAAGAGAATATACAAAAGGACATCTACCTCTTTTTGTTTCATAAAGAGGGTACCCATTCTCTCTCTCTGCTCTCCTTCTCCTTCTTTGTCCCATTTTCTTCTTGTGATAGAAAAAAAGAGACAAGGAAAGCATGAGAGAGAGGGTTAGAGAGACTAGTGAGAGAAAAAGTGAGAGTTAGAGATCATCCCTCTCCCTCCCTTCTCTCCTCTATTTAGCGATACAGTGGAAGAAAGAGGAGATGAAAAAAGACATCTTACTCCCTCTCCCTCCCTTCTTTTCTCACTTCTTTCTCTCTCTCTTCTTGCATGCTCCTTCCTTCACATTTTCCCCTCCTCCTCTCCCTCTATTTTTGGGTCCCACTTTCTTTTATAATAGAGAAATAGAGATAAGGAAAGCTTGAGAGAGAGCATTAGAGAGAATAAGAGTGAGATTTAGAGAGAACACTATGAAAGAGAGTGATAGTGAGAGAGAGTGAGGGAGCGAGAGAGGGAGATTGAAATGAAAAGAGAGAGAACAATGAGAGTGTAACTAAGAGTGTGTGAGAGGGAGAGGAGAAGGAGAGAGGTTAAGATAGAGAGATAGTGAGGAGAGAGGTTAAGATAGAGAGATAGTGAGAAGGAGAGTGATGCAGAGGGAGAGAGAGAGAGAAGAAGTGAGTGAGAGTGGGAGGGAGGCAAAGAAAAATGGTTGATGAGAGAGAGACACAGAAGAAAAAGAAGAAAAGAGAGAGAGAGGGAATGTAGAGAAAGAGAGGAGAGAGTGTGTGTTTTTTCTCACTCTTCTCTCCCCTTCTTTCTACATCCCTCTCTTTATTTTTCTCTCTCTCCTACTCTCCTCTAATTTTCTCACACTCTAGTTAGAGTAGGAGAGAGATAATGATAAAAAGAGAGTACTTTCTCTCTCACACTCTCTCTTCTCTCCCTCTTTCTCCACTCTTTGTCCTACCCTGCTTTCTCTCTAACTCTTTCACACACACTCTCTTTCTATACTTTCTCTCTCTTTCCCCTTTCTAAAACTATCATCCTCTCTCTCTCTAAATCCCCCATGCTCTCTCTCCCTCTATCTCTTTATCTCTCTCTCTCTCTTCAACTCTCTCTTTCTCCTCTCACAATCTTTCACTCACTCACTCTCCCTCCCCCTCTCTCTCACTTTGTCTTCTCTCTATCACTCTCTTTATTCTTCCCTTTCTTTCCTCTCTTATGCTCTCTCTTCCTCTCTCTTATATTCTCTCTCCTTTTTTTTCTCTGGCTCTATTTCTTTATCTCTTTATCCCTCCCTCTTGAGTCCTCTTTGTTAGAGTAAGAGAAGTAGAGAGAGTGAGAAAGAGAGAGTGAAAAAGAGAGGAAGAATGAGAGAGAGAGAGAGTAGGAGAGAGGGGGAGTGAGAAAGTGAGATGAGAAAGTTAGTGAAGGAGAAAGGGACGAAAGGAGATAGAGGAGGGTTACAGAGGGTGGGGTAAAGAGAGAAGAATTTTGGGAATGAGGGTGAGAGCAAGAGTGAAACATTGAGAGAAGAGGGAAAATGAGAGAGAATAGGAGTGACATAGAGAGAGAAAAGGAGATATATTGAAGAGAAGTGAGAGTTGGAGATTAAAAAAGCATAGTGAAGGAGGGAGGGATGGATGGAGAAGGGAGTGAATAGATAATAAGATAGATAGAGCAAAAGAAGAAGAGAAGAGTTAAGATGCAAAGAGAGCAATGTCACTTCCTCTCTATCTCTCTTATTCACATTTATCTCTTCCTTTCTCCCTCTCCCAGTCTCATTCTCCCTCTTCCTTTCTCTCTCTCTCTCACTCCCTCTCTCTTCTCTCACATTCTCTCTCTCACTCACTCGTACACATTCTCTCCCCTCCTTTTTCTCTTCTTCTCTATCCCACTTTATCTCTATCACTCTTAATCATGCTCGTTCTCACTCTCTCATGTTCTCTCATAGTTCATCCTCATTTCTCTTCATGTTGGTTCTCTCATTCAATCTCCTATATCTATTTTCATCTCTCTTGCTTTCTCGCACTCTCCATCCCTCTCTCCCCCTCTCTTTTCATTCTATCACTAGCTCTTATACTCTCTCACTATCTCTCCTTACTTCTCTCACTCCCACTCCCTCCTTCTCAAAATCTTTCATTATTTTCTTCTTAATCTCACTCTTACCTACCCTCTTCTCTCTCTCTCTCTCTCTCTCTCTCTCTCTCTCTCTCTCTCTCTCACTCTCTCTTTTGCTCTTTTATCTCTCACTCTCTCTCTCTCACTTTCTTTGCCCGTCATGTTTGCTCTCAATTGTTCTCTTTCTCCCTCCCTCCCTCTACAGTGCATCTCTAGCACTCTCACTTTTTTTTCTCTTACTCTTCTATTTCTCTCACTGCCCAATCTCTCTCTCACCCTCTACCTCTCTGTAACTCTCATTAGAAGGGTAAGAGAGTGAAAGGGATAAGACCTATCACTCTCTATACCTCTCCATCATTCGTTTTGTTCTCTCCCTCTTTCTCTCTTTCACTGTATCTCTCTTAGATACACTTTCCCTCACTCTCTCTATCTCTCTCTCCCTTCCCTCTCTCTCTGTCTCCTTATCTCACATTCTTCTTATTACCTCACTCTCCACGTCTCTTACACTCTAATATTATTTTCCTTCTTCTCCATCTCAATTTTCTGTCTATCTCACTATCTTTCTCTCATTTTCTCTCCCACTCTCTCAATCTCTCTCACTCTCTCATCTCTCTCTCACTATATTTATCTCTCTTATCTCTCTCTTGGTCACATTATATTTCTCTCCACATTGCTCTCTCACTAACTCTCTTATCTATCCCCTATTTGAGATTCCCTATTTCCATTCTTTCAATCTCTCTTCCTCGCTCTCTATCACCCCCTCCCTCTCTATCTTTCCCTCTCTCTCATTATCTCACTATCATTCACTCTCATAATCCCTCCATGTCTTTTGTTACTCACTCTATCGTCTATCTCTATCTTTCTCTCACCCACTCCCAATCTCTCTGTATCGCTTATTCTCTCATTCTCCTCTTCTCTTCTCTTTTTCACTCTCCCCGTCCCTCCTTCTATTTTAAACCCTCCCTCTATTTCAAACCATTAATTTATCTCAATTCTTTATTACTCTCTTTATCCCTCTATCTTTTTCACCCTTACACACTCTTCTTTCTCTCCTTCTCCCTCTCCATCCATCCCTCCTCTGCCTTGATATTACAAGAGAGAGACGATAGAGAGAGAGTGAAGGAGCAAGAGAAAAAGATTATGAGGATAGAATGAGTGATAAAGGGAGAAATAAGAGAGATAGGCCGATAGAGAGGGTGAGTGACAGAGAAGGAGGGATATAGATAGAATGAGAGAGTGTGTGTGTAAGAGAAAGCTTGAGAGGGAGGGAGGGAGAGGCGTATTTTCTTTATATCTTGCTCTATTTGGTCTTTCTCTCACCCTCTCTCTCCCTTTCTCATGCTCCCCTTCTCACTCATCTCTCTCCCATTCTCCTCCCTTGTTTTCTCTCCCCCTAAGCTCTCTATTCCTATCTTTATCTGTGTCTCTCTTTCATTCTCCATTGTTATTGCTCTTCTCCCACTCTATCACCCTTGTATATCCCTCACTCTACCTCCCTCTTTATTTCTCTATCTCTCCCCCTTTCTTGCTCTTCTCCCTCATAATCACTCTCCCTCTCTATCTCTCTTTATCTCACCTCCTTTCACTCCATCTCTCTCTTTCTCTTTCTCACTCTTGATATCTCTCTCTCCTGCTTTTTCCTTATCTGTCTTTTCTCTCCCTGTCTTTCTTCTCCCTCTTTCTCCACATCACCCTCTCTCCCTCTCACCTCTCTCCCCTCTCTCTAGCTGAGAGAGATAGAGACCATCCATCCCTGCATATCCATCTTTCCTTCCATCTTTTCCTCGCACTATCGCTATATCTCTCTATTCTTATTCTCTTTTTAATGGAGGGAGAGTGAGAGGAAGGGATAAGAGACAACAAGAGTGGGAGGGAGATAGTTTAGAAGTGAGAAGAAGGCAAGAGAGAGACCAAAAAGATGGAAAGAGAAAGTAAAGAAGGGAGACAGTGAATGAGAGAGAGAGAGAAAGTGAATGAGGGAGAGAGGGAGGATAGCAGGGATAGAATGAGGAAATTCATAGTAGAAGAGTGTAAGAGAGAGTGGGAGAGGGAGAGAAAAAAGAGCGATATGGAGGGAGAGAGGAAGGGATGTGAAAGCTAGAGCAAGAAAGAGAGAGTAAGAAGAAAGATGGTGAGATAGAGAGAGAATAAAAAGTGTAAGAGATAGTGATGAAGAAGAGAGGGAGTTAGTGAGAGTGCAAGAAGCGGGTGAGCAACACCAAATGTCCGAGAGAGGTGTTGGAAGAGAGGAAGAGAGAAAAAGAGAGTTAGAGATAGAGGTAAGAAGAAGGAAAGAGATATACAGGGAGGGTGTAGAGGAGAGAAAATGAGATAGAACTAGGGAGAAAGAGTGATAGAAAGAGAGAGAGAGGAGAAAGAGAGATGGAATGAGATAGATAAAAAAATTATAAGGGGGATAATGTTATAAAGAGATAGAAAGAGAGAGTGAGAAAATAGACAATAAAGTGGGATAGGTTCATAGCACAAGAGAGGAGGTAGAGAGAGGTAAATTGTGAGAGAGGGAGAGAGATGAAATGAGAGAGAAAGGGAGGGAGAGGAGAAAGAATGATGGACATGAAGGGAGGTAGAAGCAGATATAGAGATAGATCGAGAGGAGAGTTAGAGAGAATGTGAAAGAGAGGGAAGAAAAGATAAAAGTAGAGAGAGGGAGAAATAAGGAGGGAGGGAAGGAGAGAGAAGAGATAGAGAGATAGATTAAAAAAAGTGAAAGAGACGAGGAGAAGAAGAAGCAGAGAGAGGGGGAGTAAGGTAAAGAGAGAATGAGTCAGAGGGGGATTGAGAATGGAAGCTAAACAGAGAGGCTGGGGACAAGATATAGAGACAGAGCTTATGGCAAAGAGTGATGAGCAAAAGAGAGAAAATGATTGAGAATAGGGAGAGATTAAGAAATATGGCAAGTGAGAGGGAGAGATGTAGAGAAATCACTCCTCTTTTTCTCTCCCTCTTCTTGGTCAATCTATTTCTCCTTCTACCTCCCTCCTCTGTCTCTCTCACTTCTATTCACTCTCCTCTCCATCCATCCCTCCCTCCTTCATTATGTTTTCTTATCTAATCTCTAACTCTCATTTTTGCTCTCTCGCTTCTCTTCTATATCTCTGCTCTCTCCCAATGTCTCTCTCATTCTCTATCGTTCTACCTCTCCTCTTACTCTTTCACTCTTCCTCTCACCCTCCTCCCCCAAATTCTTCTCTCTACCCCATCCTCTGTCACACTATCTCACTTCCCTCTCTCTTACTCACTCTCCCTCATTCTTCCTCTCTCTTTTTCACCCTCTCTTTCTCAATCTCTCAACCTCTCTGACTCTGATAAAGAGGAATCAAGTGGGAGGGATAAATAGATCGAGAAATAAAGTAAGAGAAAGAAAGAGAGAGAGAGAAGGAAGGGAAGGATGGAAAGAGCGAGGGCTGGAGAGAGAAGACAAAGCGAGAGAGAGAGCGGGGGGGTGAGTGAGTGAGTGAGTGAGAAAGAGAAAATAGCGAGAGATTTAGAGAGGAGAAAGAGAGAGTGTGAGAGAGTAAAATAGAGTGAGGGAGGGAGAGAGCATGGAGATTTAGAGAGAGAAGATGATAGTATTAGAAAGGGTGAGAGAGAGAGAGAGAAACTATAAGGAGTTATAGAGAGAGTGAGGACAAAGAGTGGAGAAAGAGGGAGAGAAGAGTGAGTAATAGAGAGAAAGAGCTCTCTTTTTTTATATATCTTTCTCCCACTCTGAATAGAGCATGGGAGATTTAGAGGAGAGAGGAAGAGAGAGAAAGATAAAAAGAGGGATTTAAAAAGACGGAAAGAAAGTTAAAGAGGGGAGTAAGAGACAACCTTATTTTCTTCTCTTATATTTCTCTCTCTATATCTAGCAATGGAGCATGATAGTGGGAGAGAAGGAGAGTGAGATAGTGATAGAAGGAGGGGGACAGATAGAATGAGAGTGAGCAATAAGAGATATATTGAGCTAGGGAGGGAGAGACAGAGCTAGAGCGAGACTCACTATCTTTCTCACACTTACTCTCTCTTTCTCTAACTCTCTCTATGTTCTCCTTTGCTCCCCATCTTTAGCTCTTTCTCTCTTCATCACTATTGTTATCCCTCCATTTCTCCCTCACTCTCTATCTGTGAATCCCTCCCACTTTAAAATTTAAGAAAGAGGAAGAGAGAGAGGGAGAAATAGAGAGATAGAGAGAATAGATACTGAGATATCACCTAACTCTCTCATGCTCTCTCAACCTCTTTATCATCTTCGTACTCTCACTATCTATCTCATCTCTCTCTCCTACTTTATCTCAATTATTTTATCTCTATTTGCACTCTCCCTTTACTTTTGCTATCTCTATATTCCCTCATTTCTCTTTCTCTTTTCAATCTTTTTCCCACACACTCTCTCTCTCTTTATCCCTCTCCCTCTCTTCTCTCTTCTTCTTTCTCTCCTCTATTTAGCGATAGAGTGGAAGAAAGAGAATATACAAAAGAACATCTACCTCTCTTTGTTAGATATAGAGGGTAGTCGTTCTCCCTCTTCCCTCTCCCTCTCCCTCTTGGTCCAATTTTCTTCTATAATTAAGAAAAAGAGACAAGGGAAAGCATGTGAGAGAGCCTTAAAGAGAATAGTGAGAGAAAGAGTGAGACTTAGAGATCATCCCTCTCCCTCCCTTCTCTCTTCTCCTTTCTCTCCATTATTTAATGATAGAGTGAAATAAAGAGGAGATATAAATAAACATCTACCTCTCTCTGTTAGATTTAGAGGGATAGTCTTTCTCTCTCTCTCTCTTCTTGCATCTCCTTCCCGCACACTAGTCCCTCCTCCTCGCCCTCTCTCTTTGTCCCACTTTCTTTTGTGATAGAGAAATAGAGATAAGGAAAGCTTGAGAGAGGGCATTAGAGAGAATAGGGAAAGTAGGAGTGAGATTTAGAGAGAATAATGTGAAAGAGAGTGAGAGTGTGAGAAATTCAAGGAGCGGGAGAGGGAGAGTGAAATGAAAAGAGAGAACAATGAGAGTGTAAGTAAGGGAGTGTGTGAGAGGGAGAGGAGAGGGAGAGACGTTAAGATGGAGAGATAGTGAGAGAGATAATGATGCAGAGGGAGAGAGAGTATGTGAGTGAAAGATGGAGGGAGGCAGAGAGAAATGGTTGATGAGAGAGACACAGAAAGAGAGAGAAGAAAAGAGAGAGAGAGGGAATGTAGCGCAAGAGAAGAGAGAGTGTGTGTTTTCTCACTCTTCTCTCCCTATCTCTTGCTCTCTCTTCATTCTTCCCTTGTTTATTCTCTCTTTTGTCATTCTCTCACTACCACTCTCTCTCCCTTCCTCGCTTCTCTATCAGTCATCTTTCTCACTCTCTCTAACACTTTTCTCTCTCGCTTTATCTCACTATCTCTTTCTCCTCTCTCTTTCTACCACTCACTCTCTATTTTTGTATCTCGACACCTCCCTCTCGCTTGGGAGAGTTAGATATAAGAGAATCAGAGAGAGCAAGATATAGGAGTGAGGTATGCAAAGAGTGGGAAAAATATCAAAATAGAGAGTGTGGGAGAAAACAAGAGGTGGAGAGGGAGAGAGGGAGGGGAAGGAAAAAAGAAGAGTTAATAAGAGCAAGAGAAAGAAGGAAAGGAAGAGTACGATATCAAGAGTGAGCAAAAGAGGAGAGAAAGAGAGAGGGCTAAAGAGACATAGAGAGTGAGAGGAGGGAGATGTAATGAGAGGGAGAGAGAGATAGAAAGAAAAAGAAATCAAGAAAGTTCGTAGAAAAGAGAGAGAGAGAGAGATTAGAATAGAGAGCATACGAGATATAGTGTGAGAGAGCGAGAGAAGTGAGGGTGAGGAAAATGTCCTTTATATCTCTATTTCTTTATTTATCTCTATCTCTCTATCTCCCTCCCTCTTCTCTCATTCTCTCTCTATCTCTCCCTTCCACTTCTTACTTTCAACTCCCACTTCCTCTCTTTACTTGTAATCTAGGTAGATAGAGAGAGATATAGAGCTACAGAGAGATGAAGAAAAGAAAAAGAGTGAGAGATAACAAGGTAGAGAAAGTGAAATAAGGGGACAGTGTGAGAAAGAGGGGGAGAGAAAAGATTAAGAGATAGAATGACAATAGAGATATAGCAATATAGCGGGGGAAAGATGGAGGGACAGTTAGGCATGGATGGAGGGTCTCTCTCTTTGAGGTGGATAGAGCAAGAGAGAGTTGGAGGCAGAGAGTGGCGAGAAGAGAGAGGACGAGGGAGATAGAGAGGGAGAGAGAAGAGATAGGGAGAAAGCATGAGAGAGACATAAGAGTGAGAGAGAGTGAGATAGAGCAAAAAAAAGTGAAAGAGGTAGTAAAAGAGTGAGAGATAGATGGAGATAGAGAGAAAGGGGGAGCGATAGAGAAAGAAAGAGGGAGGTAGAGAGAGGTAAAATGCAAGTGAGAGGGACAGATACAACAAGAGTGAGATAGTGAGAAAAGAGGAATAATGATAGAGAATGAGAGAGAGTGTGATAGATAAAGATAAGGATAGAGAGGTTAGGGAGAGAGAGTGAGAGAATGATGGGGAGGGTGAGAGAGCAAAAAGGGAGAGTAGAAAAGAGAGGGAAGAGAGAGGAACAAAGACAGGTAGAAATGAAGCTAAAAAGATTGAGAGTGAGAGAGACTGTGTGTACAGAGATGGAGGGTGGTAGTGAGAGAGAACTCTCACTAGCACTCTATCTATATCTCTTTCTCTTACTCTCATTCTCTATAACTCTCCCTCTTCTCTCACTCTCACACTTCTCTCCCTCCTCTCTCGTATCCTATCTTCTCTACCTCCATTTTCTTGCTAGAGAGATGGAGAGAGATTAGAATAGAGAATGATAGAGAAGACGAAAAAAGAGGGGGAGGTAGAGAGTGGTGGAAGATAGAGAGTGAGAGAGAGGTTGATGGTACAAGAGAAAGAGTGATTAAAAGAGGGATTAAATAAAGGGAGTGGGAGAGAGAGGGAGGGAGATAAAAGCCTGAATAAAGAGAGAAGAGATAGAGAATAGAGAGGGTTGGAGAGAGGTAGAGAGTGATGAAAGGGAGAGTGAGATAATGAGAAATAGTCCAAGAGGGAGAGAGAGAGATCGATAGAGGGAAAGACCTTGGTAAAAGAGAGAGAGAGTGATAGAGTGTGATATAGCTCTCTTCATTCTCTTCTCTCATTCTGCCCCCTCACTCACGCTTTCACTCTCACCCTCACTCACTCATTCTCTGTCTTCACTCTCTCTCTTTCCTCCCTTTATCTCACTATCTATCTCTCTTTCCCCATTCTCCATCTCTGTCTTTCTTTCTTCTCTCTACCCCTCTCCCTCTTCACTCTTTTTAAAGAGCATCTTTTTTTATTTTCTCAATCACTCACACACTCTTATGCTGTCGCCTCTCTTTTCTCTGTCTCTTACTCCCTCCCTCTGTTTCTTGGTTCTCACACTCTATCTCTTTATCTCTCTCACTTTCTCTCTTACTTTCTCTCACTCCCTCTCACTCTCTCCCTCCTTTCTCTCTCACATCTCTTGCTCTCTTTATAGTACTTTTTATCTCTCACAATCTCTTTATTTTTCTCTCTCTATCCTCTCTCTTTCGTACCTTCTCTCATTCTCTCTTTTCTTATCTCTCTCTTCACCCCCTCATTATTGCTCTTCCTCTTGATCTTTTTCTCTTTCATTCTCTCTGTCACTTTCTCCCCTCATGCTTTCTTTCTCTCTCTTTCTCTCTCTCACATTCAATCAAATTCTCCCACCCTCTCTCCCTTTCTCTCTCTTTATCTTCTCTCTCTTACTCTCATTAGAAGGGTGAGAGAATGGAAGGGATAGGGCCTCTCTCTCCCTCCCTCCCATGCTAAATTTTTCTTTTTCCTAAATCTCCACCTCTCTCCCACTCTTTATTTTCATTATTTATTCTTTTTTATCTCACTCTTCTCTTTCTATCTCTCTCTCTTTCCTTGTCTCTCTTCCACTCTGTCTCTATTAATCTTTCTTGTCTGCCTCACTTCACTCTCTTCATCTCAACACACCTTATTCCTGGTCACATTATTCCTCTTCCTCATCCCTTCCTTATTGACTCAATTCTCTCTCCCTATCTTCATTATCTTAAACCTTCTATCTTTCCTTCTCTCTCTAACGCCCTCCCAATCACTTGCCCTTCTCTCTGAAATTCTCTCTCTCCCCATTTCCCCTCTCTTTTTTCTCTCCTTCTGATGGTCTCTATTTCTATTTATATTTCTCTTTCTCTTTATTCTCTCTCTTTTCATATCATATAAAGAGAAGAAATGGGGGAAAGAAAGATCGAGAGAGTAGTTTCTTTGTAACTCTCTCCCTTTCTCCCTACATATATATTCTTTCTCTCATACCATCTCTCTCCCTACCTATTGAGAGAGATTGAGTGAGAAAGAAAGAGAAAGTGCTAGATATGTGATAGCTAGAGAAGGAGTGGAGATGACAAACAGAGATAAAAAAGAGTAGAGAACAAGAGCAAAAGAGAGTGAGTAGAAAGAGATAGAGAGAGAGAGAGGAAGGAGAGAGCAAGAGTTAGAGTGGAAGGAAGATTTTTCTTCTTTCACCTTTTATTTTTGATTTCTTAAGGAGGTAGAGTTTGAGTGGGTAAGATATAGAGGCTTGTGAGAGAGGGAGGTGGAACAAGTAAGAGAGGGAGAGACGAGAGAAAGAGAGTAAGTGGAGAGGTAGAGAAGAGATGATAGATTGCGTCCTCTTCTTCCTTTATCTTCTTTCCCCCCCACTTCTTTCTCTCTCATTGTCCTTTGTCCATCCATGTACCTCTCTTTACCCTACTCTCCATTTGAGGGAGACAAAAACAATGACAGAGTGTGCGGGAGAAATATAAAGAGTGAGAATAAAAGTGTGAGAGAAGAGGGAAAGTGACAAAGAATGGGAGAGAGTGAAGGAGAATTGATGTGGAGGGAAAGCTCTCTCTCTCTCTCTCTCACATGCACACTCTTTTCTCCCTCTTTCAACTCTCCTTATCCTCTCCCATTTCTCTCTGAGTATCTCAATCATCCTCTCTCTCTTCTCTTACTTTAACTCTCTCCCACACTAACTCTCACACTTTTTCTTTCTGCCCATGCTCTCTCACACACACACTCTCTCTCTTAATTTCCCTCCACCCTCCATCCCTCCCTCCCACTCTTCACTCTCTCTCTAACTCCCTTGTTGCCTTTTCCAAACTCTTTTTTCTCTCACATTATCTCGCTATCTCCAGTTCTATCTCTCTCTTAGCCTCCCTTCCCTTTTTACTCTCTCCCACTCTAAATCACGTTCATCCTCTCTCTCTTCCAATCTCTCACTCTCCATTCTCTTGCTCTCAAGCTCTTTTTTGTCTCATTTCCTTTCTCTAGCTCACTCCCTCCCTCCTACCATTCAAAAGGAAGGAGTGGGAGAGAGAGAGAGGGAAAATGAGAGTGTGTGAGAGAGAAGCATAAAGAGCTCTCACTCGCTATATCTCTCACGCTCACTTTCTTATAATTTCTCATTCTCTTTACTTTCTAACTCTCCTCTCTCTCTCTCTCAAACTATTAACATGTCACTCTCTCTACTCTTCCATTAAGAGATACAGAGAAATAGAGATACCAAGTGTGAGAGACGCAAGGTAGTGAGAGAAAGAGATAAGATAATGAATGATGTAGAGATAGAATATTGAAAGAGGGAGTGAGGGAGCAAGAGAGATAAGATATAGAGAAAGATAGAGTGAGGGAGAGAGAGATTGAGAGGTAAAGTGAAGAGACGGAATGATAGATAGAGAGATTGAGAGAGAGAGAGTGATAGTGAGGGAGAGAGAGAGTGATAGTGAGGGAGAGAGGGTGGATATAGAGAGGGTGAGCAAGAGATCTGAATAGAAAGATATGTTGATTGTTTGAGAGAGACATAAAGAGACAATCAAGATAGAGAGTGATATCTCTACTCTGCAACACTCTCTACCTCCCCCTCTCTCACTCAACCTTGCTCTCTCTGCCTCACACACTCACTCTATCTGTCTCTATCGCACTCTATCTTTCTCCTTTCTCCCCCTCCCTCCCTCCCTCCCTCCCTCCCTCAATCCTCCATCACTTTTATGTTATTCCCTCTTGCTCCCCCTTAATCTTTTCTTCTCTTGCTTTATTCTTTCCCACACTCCCTCTAACTCTCTCACTCAAACTCCTCTCTCCATTGATTTATCAACCTTACTCCTCTCTCTATCTCACTCTATGTAGATGCTCTCTCCTTCTTTCTCTCCCTCCTCTATTTTTCTCACTTTCTTATCTATCACTAGAGAGAAAAAAGGGAGGAGAAGGATAGAGGCCTAAAGAGAGGTAAAGATCTATAGAGAAAAAGACAAAGATAGAGTAAGAAATATATGGACAGGGAGAGAGAGATCTAGAGTGAGAGAAGGTGAGAATGAGTGAGCGAGAGATATGGAGTTGGAATAAGAGAGGGAGAGATGGGAAGTGAGACAGGTTGATCTCCCATGTCTCTCTCTCTCACTCTCTATATTAGTTTATCTCTGTCATGTAAGAAAGTCAGAGAGAATAGAAATTGAGAGAGTGAGTTAGAAAGTCAGATAGTACTGATGTAAGCTTTGAAATAGAGAGAGAGGAAGATATATTGAGAGTATATCTTCCTCTCAATAAATCTGATATAAAAAATGTGGTGCTCAAGAGGGATAAGATAATTAGAGAGAATGAGAGATACAAGATAGAAAGAGTAAAATAAGGAGAGAGGGAGAGAATGAGGGGGAGTGAGAGAGATCTCAAAATTGAGGGAGAGGGTGAAAGAGAAAATTAGAATAAAAAGATATTATGATATAGTGGGATAGAGATGGAGGGAGAAAAGTATTCGGAGGGATGGAGGGTCTCTCTCTCTCTCAGGTAGAAAAAAACAAGAAAGAGGTGAGAGAGATATGGGGAAGGAGACAAATAGGGAGAGAGAAAAGAGATGGGAGATAGAAAGAGAGAAAGATATCAAGAGTGAGAGAGGGATAGATCAAATGGGAGAGAAAAAGAGATAGGGTGAGCAAAAGAGGGAGATAGAAAGGGAGAGTTAAAGTGAGGGAAAGAATTAGATAGCAAAAGAAAGTGTGAGGTAGAGAGGTAAAATGTGAGAGGGAGGGAGGGAGGAAGCAAGAGTAAGAGAGTGAGAAAAGAGGAGCAATGACACCGAATGAGAGTGAGAGAGATTCACATAGAATTAGAAAGAGAGAGAAATGAGGGAGGTAGACAGAGAAAAGGATATTGAGAGAGAATGAGAATGAGAGAGAGAAAAGTGAGGTAGGGAGAGAGGAGAGAGCATGAGAGATAATGCGAATGAAAGATAATGAAATGAAAGAGGGAGAAAGGAGAGAGCATGAGAGAGAATGAGAATGAGGGATAGAGAAGGAGGGAGAGAGATATTTTTTCTTTCCTCTCTTTGTCTTTCTCTGTCCTCTCGCTCTTCCTCTCCCTGTCCCTCTCCCTCTTCTCCATCCCTCTCTTAAGTCATGAGAGAGAGAGAGGAAGACTTTGGAGAAAAGAGATAGAGAGGGAAAGTAAAAAATGAAGTGATGAAGGGAAGAAAGTTAAATAGAGAAGGGATGGTCGGAGAGGGAGAGGATAAGAAAAAGAGAGAATGAGGGAAAAAGAAAGAGAAAGAGAAAGAGAAAACATGGAGAGGGAGAGAGCTACTCTGAGGTAGAGAGTGCACGCGAGAGGTGAAAGGGCTGTGTGAGGGAGGGAGAGAATAAAAGATGGAGACATGCATGAGAGATTTAACTCTCTCGCTCTCACTCTCTCTTATATAACCTCCTTTTTATCCTCTCTACCCTCTCTTACTCTTTTCCTTTCTCTCTAATTCTCTCTCTCACTCATTTTCTTTGAGAGGGAGATGGAGGAAGAGAGTGAAGTGTGAGAGAGTTAGGGAGGTTAATGGTATGGGTGAGAGAGAGAATGAGTGAGGGAGCAAGAGAAGAGTGGGAGGGGCAGAGAGAGAAAACGGGTAAGTGAGAGAGAGAGAGAGATAAAAAAATTGGAGGTGAGAGAGTGAAAGGGAGGGTT
>NW_018247364.1:108497-129356 GCF_001263595.1 Phalaenopsis equestris
AACTCTCTCGAAAGAGTGAGGGATGAAGAGATAAAGAAATAAGGAGGTATAGAGAGTGAGATGAATTAAGAGAGAGAGAACATGAGGGAGATAGAGTAATGAGAGATATAAAGAATTTAAAGAGAACAAGAAATAAATTGGAAAAAGAGAGATTGAGAGAGAAAGAGAGAGGTGAATGAGGGAAATATGAGGAAGATAGAGTAAGTAGAGGAGGAGAGTAGAGAGAAAGTATGTGAGAGTGTCTTGCTCTCCCTTTCTCATTCTCTCTCTTTAACTCTCTCTCTCTTTCTAGAGAGAGCAAAGGAAGAAGGCAGGAGAGGGGAAAAGAGAGAGACTGAAATAGAGTGAGAGGGACATAAAAAGAAAGTTGGAGAGAAAATTGAAATGAAATAATGAGAGAGAGTGTGAGAGAGAGACAATCAGAGAGACATTGAAAGAAATAGCTAGTGACCCTATCTCACTCACTATTAGCATTTATTTTCCCTCGATCAATCTCTATTTATTTATCCCTTATCTCTCTCAAACTCTTCTCATTTTTCCCTCTGTCCTCTCTCATTGTCCCTCTCTCACTGTCTTCCCTTCTTTCTCTCTAGAGAGATAGAGAGTGTTTGTTTGTGTGAAAGAGAGAGAGGGTGAGAGAGGAAAGTGTGATTTTGAGAGTGAAGCAAAGAGATAGAGAAAGAGAGAGAAAGAAAGAGATAGGGTGTTGAGGAAATGCTGAAAGAAGAGAGAGAGGAGGGGCAAGAAGGTAGGGTGGAAGAGAGAAAAGAGCAGTAGATAGTGGGATGAAGAGAGGGAGAAGGATAAAAAGATAAATAGAGATGAGGGAAGAGAAGGATAAAAATTTATAAAGTGAGCGAGAGAAGAGCAATAGAATGAAGAAATAATGATTGAGTATGAAAAGTGAGCAAGAGAGAAGAGAGAGAAAGAGAGGTGAGATAAGAGGGAGAAAGAGGGAAGGAGTATAAGGGATATAGAATTAGAGAGAAAAAAGAATGACAATGATAAGGAGATAGAGGGAGAGAGAGAGGAGGTGAGTGCGACATAGATAG
Organism: Phalaenopsis equestris; assembly: GCF_001263595.1. Classification (NCBI taxonomy): domain Eukaryota; kingdom Viridiplantae; phylum Streptophyta; class Magnoliopsida; order Asparagales; family Orchidaceae; genus Phalaenopsis; species Phalaenopsis equestris. The sequence continues at coordinate 109,550 of NW_018247364.1, forward strand.
AGAGAAGGAAATGGTGATGATAGGAAGAGAGAAAGAGAGAGCTAGTGGGGCACTGTCCCATTTTATGCACCCTCCAACCCTTTCTATCCCTCAGTCTATCATTGATCCTCTCGTCACTTGCTATTGCCCTCCCTCTCTCCTCTTTTTTCTCTCTCTGCCCATTCCTATCCTTCTCTTTCTTTTGGTCATTATCAATCTCTATTTTGTGTGAGGATGAAAGAGTTTAGAGAGAGGAGAAAGGAAATAGAGAGAGGAGAAAGGGGGAGGAGAGAGAGTGAGGGACAGAGAGGGACATGAAGGGAGAGAGGGAGAAAAAGAGATTATGTGTGTGTGTGATAAGGAGATTAGAATGGAAGAGAGCAAGGTATAGGGATAAGAAGAAGTTGAGAGATAGAAACAAAGAAAGAGATAGTGAAAGAGAGAGAGAGAGAGAGATCGAGAAAGGGAGAGTGGGAGATATGTAAAGAGAGTGGTTGATAGTACAAAAGAGAGTGAGAGAGAGGAGAGAGAGAGAAAGAGGGAGTGGGAGAGAGCGAGTGGAACACAGAGAGATAGAAAGGTATAACAAGAGAGCAAGAGAGAAAGAGAGAGGTGAGTAAAAGAGAGAAAGAGCGAGGGAGAGGGAAAGCGAGAGATATATCAAGTTTGAGAGAGTAGCGCACGTGTGCAAGTGATGGAGGTAGTATGTAAGAGAGAGTGTGTGATGAAGAGAATGGAGTGACAAAATGAAGGAGGGAGGGAATGAGAATAAGAAAGAGATAGAGAGAATGAGAGATAGATGGACATGGAGTTGGAGAGGGAGAGAGATGTGAGGGAGGGTACAAGATAAAGAAGCCCAAGAAGAGGGAGAAAAGAAAGAGTATATAAAGTGGTTGTGATATCTCACCCTTCTCTCTCTCCTGCACACCCTCCCTCTTCACTCTATCTCTCAATCTCTCTCTCAATGTTTCTTACTTGCTCTATATTTATCTCCTTCTCTCTCTCCTGCACACTTTTTCTACCTCCCTCCTCACTCTCTCTCTTTCTCTTATGTTCTCTTCTTCTCTCATTCTCTCTATTGTTTTCTTTTTCTCTATCACCTCTCTCTCTCACTCTCCTCTCTCTTTATCTCTCTCAATAAAGAGATCAAGAGGAAGTAGATGTGTGAGACACTAAGAAAAGATAAGAAATAGAGAAGAGAGGGAGAGGAGTTGGAGGGAAGGAGAGAGTTAGTTGGAGGGAATAAGTTGGAGGGAAGGAGAGAGTTATTAAGATTTTGAGAGGGAGACTTTCATTCTCTCCCTCTTCTCTATTTCTCCCCCTCTCTCCCTCGTTATTTCTCTCATTCTCCCTCTCCCACTTAAACTCTCTCATTCTCTCTCATGTACTCTAACTCTCTCATGCTAACACTCTCACACTCTCTCTCTTTCAATCTTTCTCTCTCTCTATTATTCTCTTAATTTATCTCTCTAATACATTCTTCTCTCACTCTCATTGCTTTTTCTCTTGCTTTATCTCTCTTCCTCACTTATCTCTCTTACTCACCCTCTTACCCACTCTCTATATCAACATATCTCCCTTATAATCTCTCTCAATCTTACTCTCTCACTTTCTCTCTTGTGCTCTCCTCACTCTAGCTTTCCATCTCTCTCACTCTCTCTCCCTCCCTCACTCTTTCTTTCTATATCTCTCTTCTACTTCGCTTCCCTCCCTCATGCTCTCCCTCTCCCCCATTCATCGCTCTCTCTCCATCTTTCCATCCCTCTCTCTCCCCTTCTCTTTATCCCTACTCCTCTCTCCCCTTCTTTTTATCCCTACTCCTCTCTCCCCTTCCCTCTCCCTTCCTCCTCTCTCTCCTTCTCATCCTCTCTCTATCTCAAACACCTTTCTTTTATTCTATCTCACTCTCTTTAACTCTCTCAATCTCTCTTCATTGTTCTCTCTCACTCTCCCCTCACTCTCTATCTCTCTCTCTCTTCCTTCACTATCTACCTCTCTCTAGCTCTCTCTATTCTTCTTTTCTATTATTTCTCTCTCTCACTCTCTCACTCACTATATCTCCCTCACCTCCTCTTTATCTCATTATCTCTCTCTTTCTATCTCTCTTACTCTATCTCTCCCTCTCTACTTCATTCTCTATATCTCCCTTCATATGTCTTTTGTTCCTCTTACTCTCCTCCACTCTTTCTTGTTCGATACATATTTCCCTCTCTCACTTTATTTCTAACCCTCTCTTTCTCTCTCTTAGTCACTCACTCGCTCTCTCTCACTCACTAACTTTTCTGACTCCATTTAACCTCTCCTCAACCATCATGTCCCTCCTCACTCTTTTACCCACTTCTCTCTCATCCTTATCTCTCTCAACCATCCTTTCTCACTTACGGTCTCGCTTTCTTTGTTCAATCTCTCACTTTTTCTCTTTTTCAATCTCTTGCTCTCTCAATCGTTCTCTTCTCTTTCTCTTTTAATCTTTTATGTTCTATCAGTCCTTCTCCACATGCTCTATCTTCCTCTCTCTCTCTCTCAAATTATCTCTCTACCTTACCCTCTCTAACACTCCTTCTCTCTCTCGCCTCTCTCATTGTCTCTCTTTCCCACTCTTTCTTTATCTATCTCTCATCCTCTTCTCCCCTCATTTCTCCTCCCTCCCTGTAACTCCCTCTCATTATCTATCTCCCATCCTTCACTTACTCTTAGCCTCCCTTCAGAACTCTCACCCTTACCCGATTTCTCTCTCACTCTCTCTCACACACTCTCAGTGTCTCTCTATCCTTTTCAACCTCCACACTTTTTTTACTTCTTTCTCTCTCTTTATCTCTAAATTAATGGGAGCAAAAGAAAGTAATGGACCAAGATAGGGGGATAAAGAGGAAATGAGTGAGGGAAGGTAGGAGAGGCAGTAAGAGCATAAGAGAGAGAAGGGAGAGGAGATGATGGATAGGTTGATTATTGGAGAAAGAGAGAGGGAGATATCTTCCAATCCCACTCCACACACACACTATGTCTTGTTGGATTGAGAAAATGAAGATAGGAAGAGAAAAAAAAAATTTAAAAAGGGAGGGTTGTAGAATGTGACCGAGAAAGAGACATGTTGAGATAGAGAGAATGAATGAAGAGGAGTGAAGAGAGGTGGGTAAGCTAGAGCAACAGAGAGAGTGGGAGATAGATACAAAGGGAGAAAGAGAGAGATAAAGAGAAGAGTGAAAGAAAGAGAAGAGAGAGAATGCGAATAAAGAGCGGGAGAGAGGTGAAGAGTGAGGTAAGAGAGACAGTAGAGAGAGGGTAAGATAGAAAGGTAAAGAGAGTAATAGAGAGATTGAACAAAAAAGATAAGGTGAGAGTGAGCAAGAGAAGGGGGAGTTAGAGAGGGAAAGAAAGAGAGGCCATAGACCTTCAACTCTCTCATACTTCTATTGAGAGTGAGAGAGAGTTGGGAAAGTGAGAGCAGTAGAGGGAGAGAGAAAAGGGCAAGAAAGAGAAACAGAGAAGAGAAAGAGAGAGAAAGGGAGAGGAGAGGGAGGGTGGGGGAAAATGAACAAATGAGATAGAACATGAGGGAGAGAAAGTGAGAGAGAGAAATAAAGATAAAAACAGCAAGAGGAAGAGAAATAGTAAGGCATTGGAAGAGAAAGATAAAGAAAGAGAGAATGATAAATAATGTAAAAGAGGGAGGGAGAAAAAGAAATAAGGAGAGATATTGTGTGAAAAAAAGAGCTATAGAGAGATGAGAAAGAGAGAGTGAAGAAGAGAGTGAGAAGCTGTGAGAGAAAGCAAGAGAGAGAAACGAAAAAAGATAAAGAGATAGAGAGGAGAACCAAGAAAGAGAGTGGGAGTGATTGAGGGAGAGTGAGATAGAGGGTGAGTAAGAGATAAAGAAGAGAGTGAGGGAGGGAGCTTGAGAGAGAGTGAGTGAGAGAGAGAATAAGCACAGATGCTCTCCAAAGGGAGGGAAGAGAGAAGAGGAGTGAGAATATAGAAATGAAGTAGAGAAAGCAGAACAAAGATTGAGATCAAGGGAAGAGGGAGAGAGTGAGAAAGGAGAGATAGAGAAAGAGGGAGTGAGAACGATAAAGAAAGAGGAGGGAGGGTGCATCAGAGAAGATAATGGAGAGAGCTATATCACACTCTCTAACTCTCTCTCTTTTCTACCTTTGTCTTTTCCTTATTATCTCAATCTTAATATATTTCTCATTATCTCACTCTCCCTTTCATCGCACTCTACCTCCGTCCTTCTCTATTCTTTATATCTCTCCTCTACTTATCTCAGTCTTCTATCTCCCTCCCTCTCTCTCTCCCACTCTCTCTTTCCTCCCTCTATTTATCTTCCTCTCTCAATCACTCTTTGTCTTGTACCATCAACATCTCTCCCATTTTCTCTTTCACCACTCTCAACCTGTCTCCCTCTCATTCTCTCTCTTCTCTATCATTCTTTGTTGTAGTCTCTCTCTTCATCTCTCTAGCAAGAAAGAGGGTAGAGGAGAGAGATAGGATACAAGAGATGAGGGAGAGAAAATTAGTAAGAGTGAGAGGAGAGGGTAACAGAAAAAGATATATATAGAGAGCTAGTGAGGGATCTATCTATCCCTCATTACCACCCTCCATCTCTCCATCACTCACACTCACTCTCCCTCACTATCACTTTATATAGATTCATTTATGGTTCTCTCCCACCCTCTCATCACTCTCTTTTTTCTCACCCTCTTCTGCTCTCTCTCTCTCCCTCCCCATCTTTCTCTCTCACTCTCTCACCCTTTCTCATGCTCCCCTTCTCACTCTTCTGTGTTTATCTCCCTAACATCTTTGTCTTTATCTTTATCTCTCTCTCTCTCTCTCTCATTTTCTCTTACTCTCATTCTATATCATTATTCCTCTTCACTCACTCTCTCACTCTTATTGTATCCCACCCTCCTACATACATTTTACCTCCCTCTACCTCCCTCTTTCTTTGTCTATCTCTCCCCCTTTCTCTCTCTTTTCCCTTTTTATCTCTTTTTTCTCTCTCTTGCCCTATATCTCTTCTTTCACTCTCTTTGCCTCACTATCTCTCATTCTTTATTCTTTCTTTCTATCCTCTCATTCTTTCTTTCTATCATCTCTCTGTAGCTCTATATCTTTCTTTATCCCCCTTTCCCTCTCTAAGTCTCCCTCCTTTCTATCTCTCTCACCACTCCTTTATTTCTCCTCTCACTAACTCTCTCTATTCTTCTTTCTCTCCCTTCCTCTCTTAATCTCATTCCCTTCCTCGTACTTCTTCTCTCTCGCTCCCTTTCTCACTCATTCTTACTCTTGATATCTCTCCCTCCCAATCTTTCTCTCAATCTCTCTTTCTCTTTCTCTCTCTTACCTCTCTCGCTCACTCCAGTACTTTATATTTCTCCTCTATCTTTTTCTCTCTTGCTCTCTCTAGAAAGAAATAGAGAGATCGAGAGAGAGAAAAATGGAGGGAGTGAGAGAAAGAAGAAGAGAGAATCCCTATATAGAGAGAGATTTGAAGAGAGATGGGTTGATAGATGATGAAGAGAGGGAGAGCAATTGAGAGATTAGAGAGAGGGTGGGAGAGGACAAAAAGAGATAGTAAAAGAGATAGAAGGAGAGGAATAGAGAGAGAAAGATAGAGAAAAGTGGGAGGGAGGGGGAAGAGGGAGAAAGAGAGTGGGATAGAGGTAGAGTGTGAGAAAGAGAGAATGAGAAATAGGAGAGTAGAGTGAAAGAGAGAGAGAGAGAGAGCAAGATTGGGAAAGGGAGAGGAAAATAGATAGAACATTGATCTCACTCTCTTTCCCCTCTTTCTTCGCTCTCTACCACTCTCTCTCTCAAATTTTCATCCAATTTCTCTCGCTATCTATTTTATCACTCTCACTGTCTATCTCATTATCTCTCTTTTCCTCTCACCTAAATTTTATCTCATTCTCTCTCCTCTCCCTCTCGTACCCTTTCTCACTCAATATTTTTCACCCTCATACTTTTTCTCTCTTGCTCCCTCAATCAATATCTCTCACTATTCTCTCAGATGATCTTTCTTTCTTTTATCTCTTATCTTTCTTTCTCCCCCTCAAGCTATCAACCCATTTCTCTCTTCTGATCGCTATCACCCTTTCTCTCTCACTCTCTGCCTCATTATATCTCCTCACTCCCATGCTTCTCCCACTCCTGATATCTCTTTGTCTCTATCTCTTTTTAAAAAAGGTGGGGAGAGTGTTTGATTGTTTGAGAGAGAGTGTGTTTGATAGGGAGGGAGAGAGGAGAGATAGAGAAAAGAGAAGAAAATAAGATATTACAAGAGAGAGAGCATTAGATAGGTAGCAAAGGAGATCTCTCTGAGATAGGTAGCAAGAGAGACCTTGAAGTGATGGTTAGAGTGGGAGAGAGTTAATCTTGAGAGTGATAATTACAAAGAGAGAGAATAAAGAAAAACAAGGGAGAGAGAAGAAAGTGATAGAGTGAGAAGTGAGAAAGCGGGAAAGCAAGGGTGATATTGTGGGTGAAGAGGATGATTCATAAGGGATGGGAAAGTGATTTGTGAGAGAGAGAATGAGCAATAGAGAGAGGAGGGATATAATAAGAGTGAAAAGAGAGTGAGTTTTCATACGTGAGAGCTAGAGTTGGAGAAAATTAAAGCTAGAGAAAGAATAAAAAAGAGAAAAAGAGATAAATAGATAAAGAGGTGTTGAATATGAGCAAAAGAGAAGAAAGAAAGAGAAGAGATGAGAAAAAGAAAGATTGAGAGAGAGAATAGTGAGAGCAAGAAAGAGAGCGTAAAGTTGTAAGAAAGATAAATAGAGAGGGAGAGAGAGTTAAAAAAGCGAGAAAGAGAGAGGAATGGAGTCAGAGTGAGAGAGTGGAACGAAGAGAGAGATGGGGGAGAGAGAGGAAGTGAGAGCGAGTGAGAGCAAGCAAGACAGAGAGATTATGGAAAGAAAAGGGGAATGAGTGAGAGAGATAGTGACAAAACTAGAGTATATTGTGGGTGATAGAGGGAATGAGAGAGATAAAGAGGAAGGGAGGGAGTGAAAAGAGAAAGGAGAGAAAGTGAGGGTTGCGTGAGAAAGAACAAAATGAGAGATAGAGAGAAAAGTGGGAGTAGAAAGAGAGATAGATGGAAAGTGAGAGTGAGAGACAAAAAGAAGCTGAGATAGGACAGAAAGATGTAAAACAGAGAGAGAGAGAAATAAAGAGCTCTTACTCTTCTTTGATCCTCTTCTCATTCTTTGATGCTTTCCCTCTCTCTCACTCTATCTCATTCTCTCATATTGTCTTTCTCTTTTTCTCTCTCTCATTGTCAGTTTCTCACTCAGAGAGAGTTAGAGCAACGTAAAAGGAGCAATAGAAAGAGAGGGACAGATATTGAGAGAGAGAAGCGGAGAGGAGATGAGAGAAAAAGAGGGTGATATATACCTTTTCTTCTAATCTCTCCTCAAGCTCTCTCTGACTCTCCATTCCTCCCTTACTCATTTCTTCACCTCCCTCTCTCTGCACCCTCTTATATCTCTCTCTCTCTCTCTCAAACTCTCTCTCCTTATGAGATATAAAGAGAAGATATAAAAGAAAAAAAATTTCTCTCATACTCTAACTCTTGCTTTCTTCCTTTTCCCTTTCTAAGAGATAGAGGGAGGGAGGGACTGAGGGAGAGAGAGTGAAGAGATGGAGAGCAAGAGAAAAAAATAGAGAAAGTTCATGCAAGAGAGATAAGAGAGTAAGTGATTGGAATAAAGAGAGAGAATATAAGAAAGGATTAGAGAAGGAGAGAGTTAAAGTGGTAGGGAAGGAGAGAGGAGATAGAGGGAGATTATAAGCACCTCTCTCCCTTTTTCTCCCACTCTCTCTCACTCTATCTCTCATTTCTCACCTCTCTCTCCTATTTCTCCCACTGTAACTTTCTCACACTCTCTATTGTAATCTCTCTTTCTCTCTCCTCTTTTTTATCTAACCCTAAAAGATAAAGAAAGAAAGAGAGAGCTAAAGAGAGTGATTAAGGAAGACATAAGTGAGAGAGGAAATGAGAGGTAGACAGAGCAATGAGATAAATAAATGGATAAAGAGGGAAAAAACTGAGGCATCTCTTTCTCAGTTACATCTATCTTGATTTCTCTCCCACTCCCTTTCTCTGACACTTCTATCTCTCCATCTCACTTAGTATCTATCACTCTGTTAATCTCTCACTCTATCTCGCTATGTCTCCATCTCTCTTATTCTCATATTCTCAACTTTCTAGCTCCCCATCTCTCTTGATTTCTATCTCCCTTTAGCTCTAACCATTTATCTCCCTCTATCTCTCACCATTTTCTTCTATGCTCACTTGTTTCTCTCTCCCTCTCTCCATTTTCCTTCTTGCCTCTACCTATTTATATTTTCCTTTTGCTTCATGTTTTCTCTCTCACCCACTCCCTTCTATATCTTTGTATTTCTCTCTCACTTGATCTCTAATTTTATTCTCTTTCTCTCTCTCATGTGAAAAGATAGGAAGAGTGCAAACAGATATAAAGAGGCTTAGAGAGCATGAGAGAGATGGAGTGAGAGAGCGAAAGATAGATAGTAAAAGTTAAAGCGAGAGAGAGAAAAAGGTGGAGGAGAGAGTGAGGGAGTAAGGGAGAGAGAGAAAGAAGAGATAGAGAATAGTGAGAGAGTAAGAGAATAGAGTGCTAGAGATATCACTCTCTTGCTCTCTCTATTCTCTTACTTTCTCTCTCTAAAGCTATGAAGCAGAATAGAGATAGTAGCATTGATGGTATGAGAGGTGTATTAAAAAGAGATAAGAGAAAGAAAAATGGAGGGAGAGAATCTTTGGAGAGAGAGGTCGATATTGAGAAAAAGAGAGAGTGTGTGAGAGAGAGCATGAGAGAAAGATAAAGGTAGGTTAGAGAATAGTGAGAGAGGGTAAGAGTGAGAGTAGAATAGTGGGAGAGTGAGAGGAGAGTGGAAGAAAACAAGATAGAGAGAGTAAAGGAAGAGAAATAGAGTGAGAGAGGAAGAAGGAGGGAGAGATAGAGCGAGGGCGAGAGAGAGAAATATAGAGGGAAAGAGGTATTTTCACATACACACACACTCTCTCTCTCTCACTCATACCATCAGCCTCTCTCATACCTTCAACATCCCCTCTCTCTTTCTCATTTTCTCACTCTTGCTCCCCAGCTTTTGAGAAGAGTGAGGAGATCTCTAATTCTCTTTTCAATCCTCTCTCTTCCTCTTTCTTACATTTTAAAGTTGGAGGGATGGAAAGATAGAGAGTGAGGGAGAGCGAGAGGGATAACAAGAGGCATGAAGAGAGAAAGAGAGAGAGCTAAAGAGAGAGAGAGAGGAGTGAATAGAAAGAGTTAGAGAAAGAGAGTGAGTCTTGCTCTAGCTTTATGTATCTCCCACCCTACCTCCCTATCTCTCTTATCGCTCACTAGCACTTCCCTCTCTCCCTCTATCTGTCACAATCTCACTCTCCTTCTTTACCTCTCTCTTTCTTTAGCTCACTTCTGCTCCACCGCTAGATATAAAGAGAGAGAATGATGAGTCAAGAAAATACGGCTCCCTCTCTTACTCCCCACTCTAACTCTCTTTACTTCTTTCTATCTCCCATTCTCTAACTTTCTCTCTCTCTCCCTCTCTCACTTAACTTTATCACGTTCTAGTAAGAGTGCGATTGTGTTAGATCTCACCTAACTTTATCACGTTCTAGCTAGAGTGGGATTGTGATAGATCTCCCCTAACTTTATCACATTCTAAATCTCTACCTATATCTTTCTTTATCTCTCTTCTGCTCATCACTCTCTCCCATATGCTCTTTATCTCTTCCCTCCCCCTCTCTTTAGGTTCCTTTCACAATTCCTCTCTTACTCTCTCCTTCTTGACCTGCTTTACTTTTTCTCTCTCTTAATCTATCACTCTATCTCTCCTATCTCCTTTCCTCACTCCTTGTTTTTCTCTCTATTCTTCTCTTCTCTTCTCTTCTCTCTCTCATGTTCCCTCTAGCTCTCTTTCTCTTGCTCTGTCACTATATGCTCTTCTACCTCCCTCCATATATGTCTCTCTCTCTCTCCTCTCCCTCCCCTCTTTCTCTCATTGTCTCTCTCCCTCTCTTATGCTCTCACATTTTACCTCTCTCTACCTTTCTCTCTTGTACTATCAAACTCTCCCTCTCTCTCTTACTCTATAACTCTATTCTCTCACTCACTCTTTCTATTTCTTTATAACTTTATCTCCCTCACACTCTCTATTTTTCTCGTATTCTATTCTCTTACTCTCTCTCTGTCTTTATAACTCTCTCTCTCCTCTCACTCTTTCTATCATTTTTTCTCTCCCTATTGTTTTCTTACCAGAGAGAGCAAGAAAAAAATGTACAAAGAAGAGAAATATAGTGCTAGAGAGATAGAGAGTGAAAGCGGTGAGAGAGAGAAAGGTAGAGAGAGTGAGAGAAGATGGGGAGAGAGAGATGTAAAGAATAATAAAGAGTGAGAAAGAGAGAGCAGGATAAAGGGAGTAAGAGAAAAGGAGTGGGTGTAAGAGTGGAGGAGGGATGAGGGGAGAGAGATCGATTAATTCCCCCTTCTCTGTCTCCCTCACTCACTCTCAATATCTGTCTAGCTCTCTCATGTGAGAGAGAGTTAGAGAGAGGACAATAGAGAGAGTAAGTGAGAGAGATAGAAGGGTGTAAGATGTAGAAAGAGAAAGGGAGATAGAGAGAGATATACCGCTACAGAGAGATGAAAGAAAGAGAAAGAATGAGAGATAATGAGGTAGAGAGAGTAAAAGAAGGAGAGAGTGAGAGAAATAAGGGGAGGGTAAGATATATCAAGATTGAGAGGAGAAGAGAGTTAAAGAGAGAATGAGAATAGAAAGATTTAGCGATAAAGCAAGAGAGAGATGGAGGACAGAAAGATAGGCATGGATGGAGGGTCACTCTCTCTCTCTCTCTGAGGCGGAGAGAGCAACAAAGAGTTGAGAGGGAAAGGGGGGAGAGAGGGAGAGGGAGACGGAGACAAAGAAGGAGAGAAGAGAGATAGGGAGAAATTAGTAGAGAGAGATATAAAGAGAGAGAAAGAGAAAAAAAGAGAAAGGGGGATTAAGAGAATGAGAGTTAGAGAGGGAGAGTGATGGTAAGGGAGAAAAAAGAGAGATAGGAGAGAGATAGAGAAAGAAAGACGGAGGTTGGGAGAGGTAGAATGTAAGTGGGAGGGAGGGATACAACAAGAGTGAGACAGTTATAAAAGATGGATAATGAAAGATAATGATAGAGAGAGTGACAAATAAGGATAAAGAAAGAGAGGTTAAATAGAGAGAGGGAGGGAGGAGAGGGACAGAGAGAAGAGTGAGAAGGGGAACTTGAAAAAGGGAGAGAGAGTGAGAGAATGATGGGGAGGGAGTGAGAGATAGCATAAGAGGGAGAGTGGAAAAGAGAGGGAAGAGAGGTGGGGAGAGTGTTAGAAATGAAGATAAAGATAGTGAGAGAGACAAAAAGTGTGTGTGAATAATGGAGAGATGGAGGGTGGTAGTGAGAGAGAAAGAACTCTCACTAGCTCTCTATGTATATCTCTTTCTCTTACTCTCGTTCTTTATAACTCTCCCTCTTCTCTAACTCTCACACTCTTTCTCCCTCCCTTCTCTCTCGTATTCTATCTTATCTACCTCCATCTTGCTAGAGAGACGGAGTGAGATTAGAATAGAGAATGATAAAGAAGACAGAGAAAGAGAGGGGAAGGTAGAGAGTGGTGGAGGAGAGTGTGAGTGAGAAAGAGGTTGATCGTACGAGAGAAAGAACGATTGAGCAAGCAAGATAAATAAAGGGATAGAACAAGGAGTGGGAGAGAAAGTAAGGGAGCGAGATAGAAGATTGAGATAAAGAGAGAATACATAGAGAATAGAGAAGGTAGCAGAGAGAGGTAGACAACGATGAAAGGAAGAGTGAGATAATGAGAAATATATCAAGAGGGAGAGAGAGAGAGACAGAGTGGGAAAGACCAAAGTAAAAGAGAGAGAGAGTGATGGAGTGTCATATAACGCTCTCCATTGTATTCTCTCATGTTGCCCCTCCACTCTCTCTTTCTCTCTCTCTCACCCCACCACTCTTTCTCTATCTTCTCTCATTCTCTCCTGCTCTCTCTATGTCTTTCCCTCTATCTCACCATATCTCTCTATTCCCTCACTCTCCATCTCTATCATGCTTTCTCTACTTTCCCTCTATCTTCTCTCTCCCTCTCTCCCTCCTTCTGTTTAAAGAGCATCATTGGTCTTTCTCTCTATCACTCACACTCTTATGCTCCCTCCTCACTTTTCTCTATCATACTCATTCACTCTGTCTCACTCTCCCTCAATCACTCCCTCTCTTTCTTGGTTCTCATGCTCTATTTCTTTTTCTCTCTCCCTTTCTCTCTCTTGCTTTCTCTCACTCCCTCTCACTCTCTTCCTCCCTCTTTCTCTTTCTCTCTTCTCTTGCACTCGTCATAGCACTTTTATCTCTTACAATCTCTCTATTTCTTCCTCTCTTTCCCTCCCTACTTACTTTCTCTCATTCTCTCTCTTCCCTTCCCTCACCATTGCTCATCCTCTTGTGTTTTTCTCTTTCATTCTCTCTCTCACTTTCTCTCCCTCATGCTCCTCCTTATTCTCTATTTCTCATTCATTATTTTCTCCCACCCGCTCTCTCCCCTCCTTTCTCTCTCCTTATGTTCTCTCTTTATCTTCTCACTTTCTCTTTCTAAACTTCTCGCTCCCTCTTTTGCCTCTTACTCCCCCCATCTGTCTCACTCTTTCTCTCTCTTACACTCATTAGAAAGGCGAGAGTGTGGAAGGGACGAGGCCTCCCTCTCTCCCTACCTCCCTTACTTTCTCTCTCTTACCTTGATCTCCACCTGTCTCTTGTTCTTTTTTCTCATTTTCTTTTCTTTTGCTGGCACAGGTCTCTCTCTCTCTCTCTCACTTTCTCTCTTCACTTATGTATCTATTCTCTTGCGTATTCGCCTCACGTGACTCTCTTTATCTCAAAACGTCTTTTTCGTCGTCACATTATACCTCTCCCTACCTCCCTCCCTTATTGACTCTTTTCTCTCTCCCTCTCATCTCTCTTGCGATCTTCAATCTCTCAATCCCTCTATCTTTCTTTCTCTCTCTAACACCCTCCCACTCGCTTTCCCTTCTCTTTAGAATTATTTCTCTCCCCCATCTCCCCTCTCTTCCTCTCCTTGTCATGGTCTCCCTTTCTTTTGCTTTTTCTCTTTCTCTTTTCTTCTCTCTTTCCTTTCACATCATAGAAAGAGAAAAAATGAGGGATATAAAGATCGAGAGAGAAGTTTTTCTGTAACTCTCACCCTTTCTCCTTCTTTTATTATTCTTTCTCTCACACCATCTCTCTTTCTCTCTTTACCTCTTGAGAGAAACAGAGTGAGAAAGAAAGAGAGAGTGTGAGATATGGAGATAGACAAAGAGGGAGTAGAGATGAGAGACAAAAAAAAAGAGTAGAGAGCAAGAGCGAAAGGGAGTGAGTAGAAAGAGATACAAAGAGAGAAGAGGGAGATATCAAGAGTTAGAGCAGGAGATAGATTTTCCTTCTTTCACCTCTTTTCTTTATATCTCTTAGAGTGGGAGAGTTTGAGTGGGAGAGAGATAGAGTGTTGTGGGAGAGGGAGGTTGAGAGAGTAAGGGAGGGAAGGGCGAGAGAGAGAGTGTAAGTGGAGAGGTAGAGAAGAAGAGAGATATCATCCTCTTCTCCCCCTATCCTCTTTCTCTTCCACTTTTCTCTCTCTCATTGTCCATCCATCCATCCATGTACCTCTCTTTACCGTACTCTCTCTTTAAGTAAGACAAAGATGATGAGAGAGTGTGCTTGGTCTCTTTATCTCACCTTTCTGTCAACCTCTCATTTTTTCTCTCACTTATGTCTTCCTCAACAACTCTCTCATACTCTCTCTCTCTCTCTCTTTATTTCTCTATCTCTTCATCTTCTTCTATGAGAGATGAGGGAGAGAGAGCTAGATTATGAGAAAGGAGGATGAGAGAAAGATTCAGAGGGTGAGACTGAGGGAGATGAATGGAGAGAGTTAACTAAAGAATGATCATAGTAGAGAGAGGCAGGAAACGAGAGAGGAGGGAGAGTACAAGAGCTAGAGGGTGATACATGAGGGAGAGTAACAAATAATGAGAGGTAGTGAGAGAGGGAAGAGGTTGAGAGAGAGAGATAAAGTAGGAGAGATAGAGAGGGGGGAGAGAGCAGAGATAAAAAAAAAGTAAGAAAGGGAGAGCAAGAAAGAGAGAAAGATAGTGTGAGAGAGGAAGAGATTGAGAGAGCAAGTGATAGAGAACAAGAGAGTGAGAGAGAGAGAAAGAAGAGAATGATATTGAAAGAAAGAGAGAATATAAGAGATACAAAAAGATATGAGAGAACATACAAGAGAGAGGGATAGGGAGAGATGGAGAGTGAGAGAAAGCAAGTGAGAGTGTGAGAGATAGATATAGATATAGTGAGTGAGGGGTAGTGAGGGAAAGAGAGAAACAAAAATAGGGTAGCATAGGGAATGAGGGAGGGAGAGAGAGAGAGCATTAGGGAGAGAATAAGAGAAATGGAGAGGTAAGGAGAGTGTGTGTTAGAGAGATAAGTAGAAAAAGGGAGAGGACGGGAATGTGCAAGAGAAGAAAGGGAGAGCTAGAGGGAGAGGCAAAGAGAGGGAGCATAAAGGGAGTGAGAGAGGCAAGGGAGGGAGGGAGAGAGAGAGAGACAGAGAGAGAGAAGGGGAACACATATTCTTTCAACCTAACTCTCTACCTTCCTTGCTAAGCTCTCTCCCTCCCTCTATTTTTCTCTCCTTTGTTGACTCATCTTTTTGTCTATCTCTTACTGTGCTCTCTTTATCATTATCTCTTCCCACTTTCTCCCTTCTCTCCCTCCCTTACTTGCTCTTTGTCTCGCTCTCTTCCTTTCTCTCTAGTCTCTCACTTTCTCTATCGCCCTTTCCCTTCTCTCCCTCCCCATCTCTCTTCTCTCCCTTTTCCTCTCTATCTACATTTTTTTCTCTCACACACACTCTCTCTTGATCTTTCTCTATCTTGCTTTCTCTCATTCTTTATTTTTATCTCGCCCCCTTCACTCTATTGCTCTATCGTTCTCTCTCTCACAGCTCTTTTTATTCCTCTCTCTCTCTCGTGCTCCCTCTCTCTATATCTTTCTCTCTCACTCTTGCTTATCTTGCTTCGTCTTCTTTGTCTCTCACCCATTTCTCTACCCATCTCCTCTCCCACTCCTTCTCCTTTAGCATTATCCATCCCTCCATCCTTGCCCCTCCCTTTCCCTTGCTCTTTCTAGGTGAGTGAAAAAAGTGAGAATGTGTGGGTGAGAGAGAGAGATAATGAGAGATAGAGAGGGAGGAGATAGATAGAGAGATAGAGAAAGAGAGTAGAGAGGGAGATAGAAAGATAAAGTGAAGAGAAAAAGAGGGAAAATAAGGGTACAAGAGGGAGAGGTTCAACCTCTTTCTCTCTCTCTCTCTCCCTCCCTCCCTCCTTATGAGATAATTAAAGAGAAAGATGGAGAGAGAAATAAAAAGTTATAGTGAGAAAGAGGGAAGAGAAGTGATTGGTATCACAAGAGGCAGGGGGGAGATATAGAACAAAAGGGTGGGAGAGATAGATCTCTCTCACTCTCTTTCACGTAAGAGGGAGTGAAAGGGAGGGAGTATTTGAGAGAGAGAGAGATGGAGAGGGAGGGAAAAAGAGGGAGAGAAGGAGAAAGAGAGAGATGGTGACTGAGAGGGAGGAAGGGAGGAAGAGAGAGTGAGGGTGGGAAATAGAGAGAAAGTGACAGAGTAAGAGAATGAGAAAGACAAAGAGACAATGAGAGAGAGAGAGAGAGGTAGAAAGAGTTAGGAATATAAAAATGAAAAAGCTTGTGAGAGAAAGAAAGATACAGAAATAGTGAGGGGAGGAGATATTAAGAATGAGAGAAGGGTGAGAAAGTGAGAGGGAGTGAGATAGAGAGAGGGCGTGTGGGAGGGAGTGAGGGTACATGAGCAAGAGATAATGAGAGCAAGAAAGATAAAAGAGGTGGATAGCTAGAGGGAGAGAAAGAGTGAAAGAGTGAGGAGCAAAAGAGAGAATGTGAGAGAGATGGAGAGGGAGAGAGGTGAGAGCATCAGAGAGAGAAAAAATAGAGTGAGTGAAAGAGACAAAGAGAGAGTGAGAGAAAATGAGTGAGAGAGATATAAGTAAAATAGAGAGTGAGAGATGGTGGTGTAGAGAGGGGGAGAGGTAGAAAGTGAGGGAGCAAGAGCAAGAAAGTGTAAGAAAAAGAAGAGTGAGAAAGAGAGAAGAAGGAGAGCGAGAAAGTAAGAGAGAAAGAAAGGTTGAGAAATAGAGAGTGAATGAGAGAGAATAGAGACAGAGAGAGGAGAGGTATAGAAGACAAAAGAGGATGAGAGATTACAAGAGAGAGGAAAAGAACTATAAGATACAAAAGAGAGGGAAAGGGGATGGAGAGCAAGAGTGAGGAAGTGGAGGTAGAAAGAGACTTTCTCACTCTCACTCATTCTCACACTACCTTCATTTCTCTTTTATCACTTTTGGCTCTCTTAATCTCTCACTCTCTATCTCTTGTTCTTTGCTTCTTATTCTCTCTTTCACTCTTGTCTACCTCTTCCCTCTTTTGCTCTTCCTCTCCTCTCTTTATCATTATCTCTTCCCACCTTATCCCTTCCTCCCTCCCTTACTTCCACTTTGTCTCACTCTATTGCTTTATCTCTCTAGTCTCTCACTTCCTCTATCACCGTTTCCCTTCTCTCCCTCCCCATCTATCTTCTCTCCCTTTTTCTCTCTATCTAAATTTTTTTCTCTCTCACACACTCTCTCTTTATCTTTCTCTATCTTGTTTTCTCTCATTCTTTATTTTTATCTCTCCTCCTCTATATTGCTCTATCTTCCTTTCTCTCACTTGCTCTTTATATCCCTCTCTCTCTATATCTTTCTCTCTCACACTCGCTTATCTCGCTTCGTCTTCTTTGTCTCTCACTTTTTCTCTACACATCTCCTCTCCCTCACCTTATCCTTTCACATTATCCCTCCCTCCATCCTCGCCTCTCCCTTTCCCTTGCTCTCTCTAGGTGAGTGAGAAAAGTTAGAATGTGTGGTTGAGAGAGAGATAATGAGAGATAGAGAGGGAGGAGATAGGTAGAGAGATAGAGAAAGAGAGGAGAGAGGGAGATAGAGAGATAAAGTGATGAGAGAAAGAGGGAAAATAATGGTACGATAGAGAGAGGTTCAACCTCTTTCTCTCTCCCATTTTAATCTCTTTCTCTCTCTCTCTCCCTCCATCCTTATGAGATAATTAAAGAGAAAGATGGAGAGAGAAATAAAGAGTGAGAGTAAAAAAAGAGGGAAGAGAAGTGATTGATATCACAAGAGAGAGGGGGATATAAAGCAAAAGAGTGAGAGAGATAGATCGCTCTCACTCTCTCTCACGTAAGAGAGAGTGAGAGGGAGGGAGTGTTTTACAGAGGGTAAGGGAGAGAGAGGCAAAAAGAGAGAAAGGAGGAAGAGATAGATGGTGACTGAGAGGGAGGAAGGGAGGAAAAGAGAGTGACGGTGGGAAATAGAGAGAAAGTGACAGAGTAAGAGAATGATAAATACAGAGAGAATGAGATAGAGAGGTATAAAGACTGTGAGAGATAGATAGACAAAAAGGAAAAAGTTTTTGAGAGAAAGAAAGAGATAGAAATAGTGAAGGGAGCACATATTAAGAATGACAAAGGGTGAGAATCTGAGAGGGAGTGAGATAGAGAGAGGGCGTGTGGGATGGAGTGAGGGTACATGAGCAAGAGATAAAGAGAGCAAGAAAGATATAAGAGGTGGACAACTAGAGGGAGAGAAAGATTGAATGATTGAGGGGCAAAAGACAGAATGTGAGAGAGATGGAGAGGAAGAGAGGTGGGAGAGTGAGAGAGAGAGAAAAAAGAGAGGTAGTGAAGGAGACAATGAGAGAGTGAGAGATGGTGGTGTGGAGAGGGAGAAAGGTAGAAAGTGAAGGAGCAAGAGGAAGAAAGCGTAAGAAAAAGAGGAGTGAGAAAGAGAGAAAGAAAGGTTGAGAAATAGAGAGTGAGTGAGAGAGAAGAGCGACAGAGAGAAGAGAGATATAGAAGAGAAAAAGAATGAGAGATTACAAGAGAGAGAAAGAGAACTATAAGATACAAAAGAGAGGGAAAGGGGATGGAGAGCAAGAGTGAGGAAGTGAGTGAGGGAGGGAGAGTGGTAGTGAGAGAATAATGTGAGAGAGAGAAAGAGGAAGACTAAGATAGTGAGGGAAGAGGAAGAGCGATAGAAAATAAGAAAGCGATGAGGAGAGAAGAAAATGAGAGAAGAGAAAGGGAAATAAATCTCTCCATTCTCTCACTAACATCCTTCCTTGAGAGATAAAGAGTGTGATAATGCTAGGATGTGAAAGAGAGGAGAGAAAGCTAGATAGAGCAAAAGGGGAATAGAGAAAGCTTTCTTTTATTAGAAGAGGAGAGAGTGCATAGGAGGGTTAGAGTTAGAGAGAGATGAGATAGAGTAAAAGGAGAGAGAGAGCTTTAAAGGAAAGGTGTGTGAGAGGGAAGGAGAAAGTGAGAGCAGAGGGAGAGAGAGTGGGAGTAAGGGATGAGGGAGTGTTAGAGAAAGAGATAGAGAAAAGATAGAGAGATGGTAAAGAGTGTTTGTGAGAGTGTTGGAGTAGGAGAGAGTGAAAAAGAGAGGAGGGGAGTTAGGGAGGGAGAGAGGGTTATACTTATGTATGTCTTTCTTTCCCTTGACCTCCCACTCTATTTATCTCTCTCCATCCTTTAGTCCTTCCTAACATCCTTTCCACTCTCACGCCCTCACTCTCGTAATCTACGCATCTCACTATCTATCTATCTCTCTTGTTTCTCTCCAACACTCTTTTTGACCTCACTTTCGGTTGATGTTCAGTTTTTCCTCTTTAGTAGCCTAAGGTCTAGCCATAGGACTTTCCTATTGACTATTCCTAGAAAACTAGACAAGGAACCCTCGCCATTAGAAATTTCAAACTCTTCTCTACTCAACTTGAATTTCCACATATTGATCCTAACCTCTAGCACTTAGTAGATGGGGTCACTATGAGGGAAACTCAAGATGAGTCACCCTTAGGACTGCTAGACCTTAGGGTTGACCCTGGGCATTGGTCTAGGGCTAAGGCACTTACTTGCAATCACTTGTACTCACAATCACTCATTACCCTAAACCCAAAACTTCTAGGCTTTGGGCCCTTGATGCTTTTGGGAGACTCCTATAGGTGGTTCTCTAAACCCATTAGCCCTAGGCTAGGGTTTAGCTAAGACCACTACATAGAGGACCCAAAATGGGGTTTCCATTGATCCATGGCTTATTTATGGTGGTTGGTAATCCAGCTCTATCAAGATACCCAACCTACCCTATTGCCCTTAAATTCCCCCAACTTACCCAAATACCCTTAGAACCCCAAATTTGACCAAAATTTCCAAATCAAGCCAAAATACCCAAAATTATTCAAAAAATCATTTCAAACACCTTGAAAACACCAAATTACCCAAAATCCCCAAATTGGCCAAAATACCAAAATACCCCTCTTTGGCCCAAAATTCCAAAAATTATATAAAATCCCAAAAATTCTCAAAACCTCCCAAATATTTCCAATTTTATTTTTCTCAACTATCAAATGACCCAATTTGTCCAATTTGTCTATCTTTGATCAAAACCCCCAAATTGCCCTTTCAAGGCTCATATTTTCTCCAAATCACCTCAAATGTCTATCCAATTGGTCTCAATTTCCCCAATTTCAATTCTAAACTCAAATTCACCATTGATATGACCAATCTAGACCAAATCCAAGCCC
>NW_018247364.1:129366-130694 GCF_001263595.1 Phalaenopsis equestris
GTTTCTTACGGGCAACCCCACAAACCAACCTGAAATAACGCCGACATGGCCCCATGACTTGGTTCCATCAATTTGAACCCATAGCCCACTCAAATGGCCACAATTTGTGTTGAAAAATCTTCATAACATTCCTGCACATCAAATTTGACCTTCAATTGGCCTTGGTAGGACCTCAATTTCATTTGATTTCAACCTAAGTCTAAAAGCCCCAAATTTGCCCCAAATTGACTATGTCTCAAAATTTCACCAAATTAAGGGCTTTAACCCCAAAATTTCCACTCCATCCCTTCAATGACCCAATTTGTCCAATTTGTCTATCTTTGATCAAAACCCCCAAATTGCCCTTTCAAGGCTCATATTTTCTCCAAATCATTTAGCCCAAGAATAACAAAACCTTGACCCATGTCTAGGCCAACATGCCCAAATTGGTCAAATCTCAAAAATCCCTCGAATTGACCTACCAATTGAACTCAAAATCACTTCAACCCTTCACTAAAAATCTTCATAACAATCATTCATAACAATCATTTACACAATGTTAATCAACTAATTAGATCATTTGACATGGCTAACCTAGCCCAAACCCAAAATTTGATCACTTGAACCCACATTGAACCTATGCATTAAAGATGGCCTAACTACCACAAAGTCACCAAATTAACTCCACCTCAGCTAGTGGTTAGACCATAAGACTGAGCCAAAACTAATCTAACCACATAAACTAAGCCATGGACCAAAGGCCCCCTAAATTAAGGGATTTCATTCGATTTTTGCTTAAGCTTAGGATATTTTTGCCAAAATTAAACCTCAATCCATTAAATTGTTGTGACATATTCCCCTGGGTTCCCTGAGCTCCTAGCTACCTCCCACTGGCCGGCCGACCATCCTAGTGGCCGGAAAATGGCCAAACCAAGAGCCACCCCCATGGAGCTTCACCCAAATCAAACCTAGAGGCTAGCTCATCCAAATCAAACAGTAGAGCTCCTCTACCCTCCACCTAAGCACCACAATGCACCCAAACTTGTGCCCTGAGAGCCACCCCATGACCATTTTTATAGAAACTCACCTCCACGGCTATGGGAGGTGTACTATAATTTTCTTAGAGAGAGCTTCCCAAATCACTCACAGCTCCACCTCAGCTAGTGGTTAGACCATAAGACTGAGCCAAAACTAATCTAACCACATAAACTAAGCCATGGACCAAAGGCCCCCTAAATTAAGGGATTTCATTCGATTTTTGCTTAAGCTTAGGATATTTTTGCCAAAATTAAACCTCAATCCATTAAATTGTTGTGACATATTCCCCTGGGTTCCCTGAGCTCCTAGCT
>NW_018247364.1:131039-150269 GCF_001263595.1 Phalaenopsis equestris
AATTAGGGCAGAAATAGGACATCCCTAAAAAATTCACCAAACTTCAATTGTTTGTGCCCACACTTTCACAACAGCAAGAGAAGACAAAGCCGCATCAAATTACCCACTAGAATAGGGCCTTACACCACAGCAAGAGGCTTAATCTCTAGCCCTCTTGGACCCCAACAAACATGCCAAGACCCTCTGATTGAAGCTTCACTTCTCAGAGCAAAGGTATAAAATTTCTCCTTCTCCCGAGCCTATTTTGACTCTCCATTTGAGACTCTTTTTGACTCTCCATTTGATTAAGCTTAATTTAATTGCATGATTATCATATGGATATGTTCGTCTGACTTAGACAAGCATTTAAAGAAAAAAAATCACTTAATTTGGTTAAGAAATGAGAGAGATCTTAAGCCTTGAAGGTGGATGGTTCTCAGGCTAGGCTATCGGGAACGATGCCCACGCGCCGTCCGATCGCGTGTGTATCGAATGGACGACTAAGATGAAGCCGGACATCGCTTCTTTACACAAACAACAGGACGCGTGGCCACGGGATGAGTGGCTTCTAGTGTGGACTGCAGCGTCAAATGGGAGCGCGCCGCGTGGAGCTTTGGAGTCGTCGTAGGTTGACGGGGCACCGCGTGGATATGTAGAAAAATAGGGCTTTTTTTATTTATTTAAACTCCCTTAACTTAAAAAATCCATAACTTTGTGTAGAAAAATTAAAAAAATAAATTAAAAATACCCCCTTGCTCAGTGAACAGAGGAAAACAATGTGGAAATAATTTTAAGTCCATGTAATGAAAATTTTATTTTTAATTAATTAAACACTGATTTGAATGTTTTCATTCTCCATGCATGTAGACTTATCACCATAGCTTGAATTTATGGCATGTTGTAGCCTCTGTCAAGGGGAACATCCTCTAAATTTTCCAAAGTTAGAAGAAGTTCCTAGACAGAGATCCATATTTTTCAAGTTTGTGTCTTCTATTTGCATAATTTAATCATCATAATTAGCATGTTAATTAGAAAATTCCAAGAAAATTTTGGAAGATTTATGATGACCAGGGAACCTTAGGAAAAATTTTCATGGGTCAAGTCATTTAAAATGCACTTAATTTTCATAAACTCTAAATCATTAAGAAAATTAATTTTGAAAGATATAAATATTTAAATGACTTGATTTTTTATCTCCACTATTATTTATGATCCAGAGAACTCACCATAAAAATTTCAAAGCATTTCAAAGGATTTTGAGATCATTTAATATTTTTAATTGGTTTTTAAAAATCATTATTAATTTTGACACTTAAATAATTTTTTTTAAAATCAAAATATAACTCAAAAGTTTATAAAACTTGCCTTTTTGAGTTCTGTGTAATCAGGGGTATTTTCTAAAAATAAAATAATATTTAAAATAAAAACTTGATTTTTAGCCTATTTTGAATATTTAAAATAATTAAAAATCCATAAAAGTCATAAAAATAATAAAATTCATGGAAATGTTATAAATTATTTCCTAAGTACTTAGGAACAATTGGAATATTTTTCCAGATTTTTAAATAAAGATATTGAATTTTAAAGTTTAAGAAAAAAATTTAAAGGAGAAAAATGAGTTTTCACTAAATTAATTCCAATAAATCAAATAAAATTTAGAAAAATATAAAATCTTCCCCTCTAAGTTCTCTGACCTCTCTGAGCTTTCTGACCTCAGGGAGACTTTTTAAAAATACAAAACTTAATTTTCCCCATTAAAAATATTTTATATTTAATAAATACCCCAAAACTTACAATAATTCTTAAAATTTAATAAAAATTCTAAAAATCATGAAATTTGGTCCAAAGGCTTCTCTGGTCTAGGTCTACCTCCAATAAAAATTTTAAGGGATTAGGATTTACCTTGTTAGGAATTTCTTTGAAAAGTCCCATTTTTGCATGAAAATAATTATATTAATGAAATTATATTTTAAAAAATCACATTTTCTCCTTTGATGTCTTAATTAACCCATGAATGAGGTAGGATAAAATTTTTAAAGTCATTTGAATTGAATTTGATAAATTATGAAGTGTTAGATAAATTATTTGATAAATTATGAAGTGTTAGAGCCTTAAGGGAAAATATGTAATTTTGGAAATTTAGTCTTAATGAACATTTAACCTTAATTTAAAGAGGGACATGGGTAACCTCTGATCTTAATCAATTTATTTGATGTTTGAAACACAATAAGTTAATTGGTAGAAACCAATCTCACTTTCCCAATTGAAAAGATAGGTTAATAAATTTCTAAATTATTAAAATTTAGAAGTTTATTAAAATAGAATGAACCGAATGAACCCAGGACTTAGTTTTGAAGTCAATAATTAATCAATTTAATACCCCTATTTTGATTTTCAAATAAAATTCAAATCATGAATTATGACCACCTAAAGATTAATCTTTTCAAAACTTTTTAAGACACTCACCTAGGTCTTAAGGGCTTAGTAGTGACTTAGGCTAAATCAAGTTTCATTTAAATGAGGATTAGAAAAGTAAATATCATTGAAAATTAAAACATATTTCAAACACTACAAGCCCAATTAGAGTTAAAATTTAGCTAAGTGTTCCAACAACATTAACTTGCCTCTTTAAGGGTCTTCATCCACATAATTCTTAAATTGAATCACAAGTGATAATTACCCTACTCTTAGGGATAATTGAAGGGATATACCCTACTCTTAGGGATAATTGAGACATCAATGTTCATTGAGCATTAGGGTGAGTGTCTTTAGCCCAAAATTTCAAAAATTGGCCAAACTACCAAAATACCCCTCTTTTGCCCAAAATTCAAAAAATTCCAAAAAATCCTAAAAATTTCCAAAACCTCCCAAATATTCCCAATTTCATTTTCTTCAACTATCACATGACCTAATTTGTCCAATTTAACCATCTTTGATCAAAACCCCCAAATTTGCCTTTAAAGGCCCAAATTTCCCCAAATTCAACTCAAATGTCCATCAATTTGATCTCAATTAATCTCCCCAAATTTAATCTCCCCAAATTTCAATACCAAACTCAAATTCACCTTCAATATGACAAAAAAAACCAAATTCAAGCTCAACTGACCTATTCTTTGAGCCCAATTTAGATTTAGATCAAAACCCAAGTTTGGCCCTATGACTTGGTTCCACTAAATTGAACCCATAGTCCTCTCAATTAACCACAATTTTTGTTGAAAAACCTTCATAACATCCCCATACATCAATTTTGACCTTCAATTGGCCTTTGCAAGGCCTCAAATTCATTTGATTTCAACCTAAGTCCAAAATCCCCAATTTTGCCTCAAATTAGTCATGTCCCTAAACTTCACCAAATTGATGGCCTTAGCCCCAAAATTTCCAGTCCATCCCTTCATGAAAATCTTCACAACTTCTCCCTTGATCATGTGGACCATTTAATTTAGACTTAGCCCAAGGCTAGCCCAACCTAGACACATGTCTAACCCAACATCCCAAAATTGACCAAATTTGAAAAATCACTCAAATTGACCCACCAATTGAACTAAAAATTCAGCATAAATCCTCATAACAATCATCTACACAATGTTGATCAATAAATTGGGTCAATTGATATGACTAACCTAGCCCAAACCCAAACTTTGATCACTTGAACCCACATTGGACATATGCATTAAAGAATATGCATTAAAGATAAAGTCATCAAATAGCCTAACTACCCCAAAGTCACCATGCACTCAAGATGGCCTAACTACCCCAAAGTTATCAAATTAATGAATCCACAGCGATGAATTGGACCCTAGTGACCACCTAAACTAACTTAAAACCACCTAAACTAAGCCATGGACCAATGGTCCCCTAAATCAAGGGACTTAATGCCATATTTTCTTATGCCTTAGATATTTTTGCCAAAATAAAGCCTAAAATCATTAAATTGTCGTGACATATTCCCCTGGGTTCCCTGAGCTCCTAGCCACCCCCCTGGCTTGCCGACCAGCCTAGTGGTCGGAAAATGGCCAAACCAAGAGCCACCCCCATGGGATTAAACCCAATTCAAACCTATAGGTTACATCATCCAAATTGAAGCTTAGAGCTTCTCTGCCCTCCATCTAGGCAGCACAAAAGCAACACATTTCACCCCCTAATTGGCCATGACAGCAAGCCCAAGGCCATTTTTATAAAATGCTCCCCTCCACGACCATGGAGGGAGAGCTGAAAATTACTCTAAGAGACCTCCCCAAATTGATCCCAAAGCCTCTTTGAGACCTCTTCAGTGCAACCAAACCACCACATTGCTTTGAATCCCCTTGTCGGAGCCCAATTGTTTAGCTCAAAACCTTGCCGGAGACAGGACAAAACTCTCCACACCTCTAAGTTCCACCAAACTCAAATTAAACTCACCCACACCTTCACAACAGTTAAAGGAGCTAAAGCCCCATCAAATTCCCCTCTCACAGAGCCTCTACCATAGCTCTAGACCAACACCCAAATCTGGCCTTGATCAAAATCATATCTAGGCCTCACACCAAAACTAGAGATTCAATCCTTAGCCTCTTTGGATCACAATGAATGTGCCGAGACTCTCTAATCGAAGCTTCACTTCTCAGAGCAATCGTATAAAACTTCTCTTCCTCCCGAGCCCATTTTGATTCTCCATTTAATTAGGCATAATTTAATTACATGATTACCATATGGATGTGTTTGTCTCACTTAGACGAGTCTATAGGATCAAACCCGAAGTGATTTGGTTGAGTCTAGGTCGAGATTTTAAGGTTTTAGTGTGGACGGTCACGGGATCCCTCTATCGGGGACGATGAAGGGGATTCGTTTGATCAACTGTGTATCTAATGGACGGAGGAGATTGAGCCGAAAAGCGCTTCAGAACATAAACCGCGGGCCGAGTCAGCGTTGAGGTGGATGGCGACGGCAAATGAGAGTGCGCCGCGTGGAGTTTGGAGCTGCCTAGGATCTACATGGTGTCGCGCTCTTTAAATAGATAAATAGGGATTTTTCTTATTTATTTAAATACCCCTAACTTAAAAAATTCATATCTTGATGTAGAAAAATCACAAAATTAAAATAAAAATACCTTCTTGCTCAATGAATAGAGGACTATGTAAAAATAATTTTAAGTCCATGTGCTGAATATTTTATTTTTAATTAATTAAACACTGATTTGAATCTTTTGATTCTCCATGCATATAGGCATTTAATTATAGTTTGGAATTTTAACATGTTGTTGCCTCTGTCTTAAGAAACATTTCTTGATTTTTCCAAAGTCAAAGGACGTCCCTAGACAGACAATCACATTTTTCAAGTTTATGTGCATTATTTGATTAAAACAATCATGGAAATTAACATGTTTCTTAGAAAAATCCAAGAAAATTTTGAAAGGTTTACTATGACTAGAGAACCCTTGAAATAATTTCTCATGAGCTAAGTCATTCAAAATACACCAAATCATTACAAACCCTAAATCACTAAGATAATTAATTTTGAAAAGTACAAACAACAAAATGACTTCCATTTTGATCTCCACTATTTCTTAGGATCCAGAACACTCATCATAAAAATTTCAAAGTATTATATGTTCAATTGATGACTTAAATTAATTTTTCAAGTTGAATAACATTTTCGGCACAAAAATGATTTTCAAAAATCAAAATATAACTTGAAAAATTATAAAACTTGTTTTTTGAGCTCTTTGTGATTAGGGATATTTTCTAAAAAAAATAATATTTAAAATAAAAAACTTGATTTTTAGCCTATTTTAAATATTTAAATAATTAAAAATCCATAAAAATCACAAAAATAATAAAATTCATGAAAATGTTCTAAATTATTTCCTAAGCACTTAGAAACAATTGGAATATTTTTCCTGGTTTTCTAAATAAAGATATTGAATTTTAAAGCTTAAAAATAATTTTTAAAGGATAAAAATGAGTTTTCATTAAAAATAATTCAAATAAATACAAAAAATTCAGAAAAATATAAAATCTTGTTCTTTAAGTTGTCTGACCTCAGGAGGACTTTTCAAAAATACAAAACTTAATTTTCCCCATTTGAAATATTTTATATTTAATAAAAACCCCAGAATTTAAAATAATTCTTAAAAATCAGATAAAATTCAAAAAATTATGAAATTTGATCAAAAGCTTTCCCTGATCTAGTTCTACCTCCACTAAAAATTTCAAGGGTTTAGGATTTTCCTTTGACAAGTTAAGAATTTTCTTTAGAAAATCCTTTTTTTGCATAATAATAATTATATAAATTAAATTAAATTTTTAAAAAAACACATTTTCTCCTATGATATCTTAACTGACCCATGAATGAGGTAGGATAAAAATTTCAAAGTCATTTGAATTGAATTTGATAAATTATGAACTGTTAGAGCCTTAGGGGCAAATGTGTAATTTTGGATATTTAGCCTTAATTAACATTTAGGCTTAATTCAAGGAGGGAAATGGGTAGCCTCTGATCTTAATTTGGATATTTGAAACACAAGGGGTTAATTGGTAGAAACCAACCTCACTTTCCCAATTGAAAAGATAGGTTAATAAATTTATAAATTATTAAAATTTGGAAGATTATTAAAATAGAATGAACCGAGGACTTAGGGGTATGACTTTCGAAGTCAATAATTAATCAATTTAATATCCCTATTTTGATTTTTAAATAAAATTCAAATTATGAATTATGACCACCTAAAGCTTAATCAAACTAATTAAGACACTCACCTACATCTTAAGGGCTTAGTAGTACTTAGGCTAAATCAAGTTTCATTTAAATGAGGATTAGAAAAGTAAATATCATTGAAAATTAGAACATATTTCAAACACTACAAGCCCAATTATAACCAAAATTTGGTTAAGTTTTCCAATAACACTAATTTGCCTTTTTAAGGGTCTTGACCCACATAATATTCAAAATTAACGATAAATGATAATTACCCCTTTCTTAAGGATAATTAAGACTTCAGCAACACAAACCTGCTTCTTTCTCCAGATCTGTTGGATACCTCGTAGATCTACTAAACTTAATATGTTTTGCTTTATAAAATTATCCTTAATTAAAATCTTAAGGACCCACCAAGATATGACCTAGGGTTAGGTAGGTCACCAAAACTTTACTTTCATGTTCTATATAAACTGCCTTAACATGCCTTTTGAGTTTCAGGTGGTGGAACGAGAAGACTCGTCAGGTACGCTTTTACAGTTTTCGGCGTTGTCTTTCTTGTACTTTCATACTGTGTTCTTATATCTACAAACTTGCATGCTAAACAATGATGTCACCCTGCATGAAAACTAAAACTATCAGGATAACCAAAACCAAAACTAAAATCAATCAAAATAAAATTCACCCCACAACATTCAAAATATAAAACAACTTAAAATTTAATCACAAATATCACACAAAACAACAATTGCAACTAAATTAAGATGTCTCTATCAGATGATCGAGAATCCCTCGGAGGAGGTAACCTACGGTTGCTAACGAGTGGTTGCTAATGAGGCTTCCCACGGTCTAAATAAAATTATGGAACTCATTACATTGAGTTTAGTAAATTCATTTGGACTAAGTGAATCCAATAGAAAATAATGGTGCCAAAATGAGGCAACAGTGGGATCCTAATCTGTGTCGCTCTAATCAAATTTAACATGCCCCCCATAAAAATTTAAAGAACTTCAGCGATAGGGCCACCTGATTTGACAATATAACTTGACACACCAGAAAACTCAAACTCGTCGCGGTGAGGAGCATCGAGCTAGCATGGTGGGCAGCATGGTCATCTTCAACAACAAAACCTGTCTTCCCCAACTAAACCAATCTTCCTTACATTTAAACAACAAAGCCATATACTTCAAGGTTGCTTGCTTATGCAACTTAAATCCTCACCTTATCTTTAGGCCTTTGTACAGCCTTGCTATACAATACTATACAAGCCTTGCTATACAATATAAGCCCTAACTCACCTTAGAAATTTGAGGTTGTCGTCCATCACGACCTAAATCCTCACATCTTCCAGGCTATTTGTGTGATAGTTTCACACGAATGTAAGCCATAACTAATAAAATTGGCAGGATGAAACACAATTAATAAAATTGGCAGGATGAAACACCTAAATATTTCTCCTCATAAATTGAAGCTAAACATTAAGATAGCTTGGGAAGTAGGTTCTCCTCTTGATCCATGACATCTCCTAGTTCTTCCTCCTTTGGACTCTACAACAAAATGTTTCAAATTTGAACTAATCCCCTTTAACGCCTCTTTGTCTGATTTCATTAAAAAGTCTTATCCTTTTGAAATCCTTGAAGATATTATTTCATGATTTTTATCGAGAGTCTTCTTAGGTGACTTTGGTCATTTAAGATGTAATTAACTATAGGGGCTTGCCCTTATAGGAAGCATGTCCAAACCCAGCTTAATATAAAACGTATTTATATTAAATAGAGGAACTTGTAGGCAAATATAAAGGTTTCACAAACAAAACGGATGTTATATATTTATTAGTTTATTTGATCGAGTCTCATCCTCAAGTCTTGTGTTTATCCTTCGGGATAGATACAGGATTTGAGGTACAGTGCTCTTTCATTTAAACTATGAAAAATATGGGGTTAGTTTGATTTCATATTTTTCTAAAACTAAATATATATGTAAATTAAAACGTTCTTCCGAAGCGGCCGACGGGATTCCGATTTCGGTGACCGATAGCTTCTTACTGGCAACTCTCCAACCAAAAAATAGCGCCGACAAGTGTTAGAGTTATTTTTTTAGGAGTCGTTGTTTTTATGTGTTAGTGTTAAATCTTATTTTTATTGTTTATGGCTTTTATGTGTTTAATTAAGTATGTTTGTTTAGTGTATGTATTTAGAAAATTTTCTCATCTGAGACTCTTTGGAATGAGAATTATGTGTTGAATGTACTTGTAGTAGTTCGTAAATGAATATATGTGTTTATTTGTGTGAAAATTTATTTTATTTTAGCCTCAAATCGAATTAGTTATATTGGAGAATTTTGAGAGAGAGGAGAGTTAAAGGAGAGGAAAATAGTCATTTAAGTGTTGTAAGACTATCAAGGGGTGGTATACTTAGGCTAATAGTGCATTTTACTTAAGTTCAATGATATCAAAAATCGTGCACTGGCGCCTAACCGCCACATTCTCGTGGTTAAGCACGATGTAACTTGAGAGGCAGTCGCCTAAGCGCCACTTATCCACACTTAAGCACCGGTTCACGAAAACCATTTCGTGAACGATTAAAGGTGAAAAATAACCCCAAAAATTGCCAATTTTACTCATGTCATCGTCTTCTTTCTCTCGAGTTCGTGATTTTGATGTTAGGGCAAACCTTTTAGTGGAGATTTCTTGGTGGATTTGAGCCAAATTTGCTAGATTTGGATTTCTTAAGGTAAGAGCTTTACTTCTATGTAAAAGTTTTGGATTTTCACCTTGTATTTTGAGTACATTTGGAAAAACCCTAAAATCACTATTAATGGTGAAAAGTGAGGAAAAATCTATTAAAATTTCATAGAAAGTATAGTTTATGCTTATGTGAGTTAATTTTAGTCGACGAGACTTAATTTTTGAAGTTATTGTGTAATTTTGTGAATTTTGTAGAAAGTCCCCAAGAATGAAGAGAAGTAAGGGAAAGACCCACTTTGATTCGAGCAAGTTTGTGAGTTTAAAAGCTTAGGACATATATAGTGATGCTCTATAGTCACGAAAATTAATTCCTGAGAGGTGTTTTAAAATCCAGGTAGATCCGTGGAAGATTTGATCGTTCGCCAACAATGGGAACAATTTTGTTGTTTTTCTACTGTGGCTGTGATATCTGCAGTACGGGAGTTTTATGCAAACCTTCCTGAGGCAAAAGAGGATCGAGTCATGATCAGAGGCAAATTGGTACCTTTTTCACCAAAGTTAATCAATATGTTCTGCCATTTATTGTCTGATACTTTATGTTTTTATGTGAACTGTAGTCCGACTGAGATGGAACTGGACGAAATTATTTCATTTTTAACTGTCGGAAGGGGATTCTAGAAAATTACAAATGAGAGGAGAGTAAACTTTTCCACTTCAAAGTTAAGTGCACCATCGAAGGCATGACACTACTTTATTTCATCTTGTCTATTACCGACGAATCATCTTGGTTAAATTATGAGGGAGAAAGCAACGTTGAATTACTGTATTCAAGAAGACAAGCTAATAAATATTGGAGCTTTGATTTATCAGACTATCATCAATTCTACCACTGCCGCTACTACTACAGGATTGGAATTTGCTTCCTTGATCTTTTCTTTGAGTGAGCAAGCTCGTGTGAGATATGATAGCTGGGAAGAAGTGCTGCTACCTCTAAATCCAATTACAAGTGTAAATGTGAAATCGTATTCTGAGCACTCTATTTTTTTTTAGAGAGGAGGATTTTTGAGAAGTTATGGAATGTCGACGTATGCTACATCCACCTCTGCTGCTTCTACATCAGACCATCTACCTCGCGAGCATCTACTTCTAGAGGCGAGTCTATTGAAACTCAGGATCAATTATTGCAGAGGATGATGGATAATATTAATTATACTGCAGATAAGTTTCAAAATCTAGAGCATTTTGTAGAACATATTGATGGTTATGCTAGAAGGCATAGTGATTATGAGGAGAAATTTCACTCATCTTTGGAAAGCCTCATTTGGCGTAACCAAGGAGTGGAATTTCCGTCTTATACAAGATACCCTGACTATGTGCCGACAGATGTCTAGAACAACAGTAACTCAGATGATAAAAAGGACTAAGTTATTTTATATTTGTAATATGTGATAGACTATGTGGTGTGATATTGAGACATTTGAATTTATTTACTTGTTTGGACTATTTGATGTGTTGGATTTTTTGTTTAATTGTTATTGTGATGTTTGTGTTTATTAATATTTTGTTTTAAATTCTAGGGTAGTAATTGTTGTTGTGTGTTGAGTAATGTGTTTTAGTTAGTTAGGATTGAGCTTATTTCTATGTCTTTTGAAAATTTGAAAATCTTGCTAGCTTTAATTATAAACTTTAATTTCAGAAAATTGCTACCCTGTATTTTTCTTTTAACTTCTTAGTGTGTTTGTTTTTATGTTTAGACTGTGAAATCAAAGTTAGCGAGTTTGTTTGTTTTTATGTCTGCACCCACTACTTAGAAGTCTAATGAATCTATTAAAACGATAAAAAAATGATCAAAAATTAATTTTACTCCTTTTTTTAGTTTTATACTTGTATAATTATGGTATAAAAATTCCTGTAAGCAAATTATTTTAATTTTTATTCTCTGCAGCTAAACTGTATAATCATGTTAAAAATTTAATTTTGGGGGGAGACAAAAAATATTTTCAAAACTTGAATTTTATTTATTCTCAAATGTGCTACAAGTGAGTTTGATTTGAAAAGAAAAGTGATCATATATATGAAGTTACATTATGGAAGTATAATTTGATTATAGAAATGAGTAAGAAAATTTAATTAAAATTCAAAGTAATGAAGAGAAACTTTCAGTTAAAAATTTTTAGTGTAGAAAATGTTAAATATAGTGTAACTATCTTTAATAAGAAAAATTGTATTTTTGAAAAATTTAGAAATTTAAACTTTTATTTTTAATACTTCAATTTCTTTTATTAAAAATAATTTTCAAAACTATTATTATATTTGTAAGTAAAAGATTTATATCAGGACTTTGTTTTTAGAAAGAGAAGTGAAATTAAAAACTATTAAAGACCTATCCAGATATAGTAATCCTTGCCTGAAAAAGAAAAAAGAAAAAAAATAATAAATAAGGGAGGAGAGGCTTGAAGATTAGTGCCTAATCAAAAATTGGTTTCACATTTGATCTTCTTAAAGTATAAGACTTGAGAAACTCTTAAGCTTAAGGATATAATATTGTAATTAAAATTATTCTTAATAAATTTTTTTTTAAGTGAAGATAATAAAAGGACTAAATTCTATATTTGGAAAATCTACAATATTTCTGAATTAGAGAGGAACTCATACTTTCATATTTCTTAACATTAAAAATTTCTATACTTTAAGTTGGTCTCATTTACTAAATATTTTTCCTAAATTGGACTACTATATTTCTAAATCTAAAGTTTAGTAACTCCTAAAAAAAACTCATATACATATCATACTTATTTAGTTTTTAAAGATTGAAGTGTCACTTGAGGACAAATAACATTTTAAGTTTGGGGATTTTGATACACCTAATATATATAGTATTTTTAGACACATTTTTATACCTATTTTTGAGATATTGCACTTTAATGGAAGGTATTTGTGTATTTTTCTTTCAGATACAAGTAAAATGGTAAAAAATGCTAAAAGGTGTGAAAAAGGATCAAATTTGGAGCAAAGAGATGAAAATTGTGCTAAGGCAAAAATGCATAAGCGGTGCAAAAGTGTTTTGGCGCCTAAGTGCCAATTCTGACACATAAGCGCCAGTGAAACAGAGAAGGCCGCTCTTAAGCACCAGAGGCACCGCACTTAAGCGCCAGAGGTAGTTATTTGATGGGTTAATTCATTTTGTCAAATTTTAAAGGGATATTTGAGGAAAGGGATATTTGAGGCTATTTGAGGCACTTATTGGCTAAAGAGGGTGGTTATGACCACTAGAAACAAAAATATGGTTAAAAGACTTTTGAAAGGAGGCATCCCTTAGAAAATACATCGAATCGGGATACATTTTGAAGTGATATCAAGGCACCTCTTGGGAAATTATAAAAGAAGGAAGTTAAAAGAAAAAAGGGGGGAGTCCTGAGAAGTTCTTGAAATAGTTCGTGGAGAACTTTTGGAGAGATTTTTCAGGCACAAAAAATTTACTTTTTCTATTTTGTTTTTAGTTTTATTGTGAGAGTTAAGAGTGTTGTAAGAGAGAAGAGATTTAAAGGAACTTCAAGAGTTTTGTGGAGGATTTGAGATAAGTTTTTTTTGAGATGGAGGATTTGAGATAAGTTTTTATCTTTGTTTTTAAACTAATTTTGGTTTTAATCAAGATTTTATGTTGATTTGATAATGATTTCTAGTTTTAAACTAAAGTGTGGTTTTGTTTTCTCCATGGATTCTGAGTAGTTTCCTTTATCTCTCTTCTTAAAATGATACGTAATTAAAGTGTTGGATGAAAGTTGTGGAGAGTATTAATCTTCAATGTTGGAAGAAGATATGATGATTTAATTCCATGTACTTCATTTACTTCTTGATCTGGCCCATTTAGATGTTAAAATTTATTGTGAGAACATGTAAGAACTGAGATGGAATTGTCTCGTCAACAATTGGAAAGATTCACGTAAGGTTGTATGAATGAGAATGTAATTCATATGATTTAGTGCAAATAAATAGGAAAATAATCTTTGAAGGGTGTAGAGTTAGAGGACTTTAGAGTGACAGGTTAAAGCCCTTGGTTTATTGTTTTAGATTCTGATACGAGATGTTAGCCCTCAAGTGGAGGGAATTGAGGGAACTCTAGAGTGAGAGATGGTATCTTCCCTGCCTAGCCGGTCTTCAGAACTATTCAAACTTTAAATTTGTCAATTTTCTTTATAGCTTCTCTAGTAAGGGTAAAGAATAATATTACTCATATTTGACACAACACAATTTGAATACTTCCACAATAGAATTCCTATACTTATTAATGATTCATGATAACGAGAAAGATATTTCATATTTAGTGCTTTTCTCTTACATAAGCTCAAGTTATATTTAGAAGTTGTTTATGTTTCGTCAAAATATCAAAAATACCAAAAAGAATTAAATTTTAATTACTGTAAAAATATCTATAAATTAAGTAATTGTCTTTTTGAAATAGAAAGTTTGTTATTTAGAAGTGCATATTGCAAACACTCCCTGTGGGTTTGATATTCAGGGCTTAATCAAAAAGTTTTATATTACTTGATAGCAATACGTATACTTGCTTAGTATCCCAATATATATAAATTAAAAGTTAAATTCTTATTTTTCTTCAAGATCAAGTTTTTATATCAAGTTTTTGGTGTGGTTGCAAAGTAGGAAAGATAAGTGAAGAACAAAATTGACATTGTTATACTATTGCATATAAACAGTCGGGATCAGAGAGCCTGTCACTCTTCTCACTCCCTCTTTCTTTTCACACCCTCTCTACTTTTTCTCTTCTTTCTCACTCTCACTCTGCCTCACACCCCCTCGTTCCCCTATCTTTCTGTTCTCTCCCACATTTTTTCTTCCGGTCTATCTCTTTTTCCCTCCCTCATTGTCCCTCCCTATTGTTCTCCATACCTTATCCTACACTCCTTCCCATCTCATTCTCACCCTCTCTCTCTCTCTCTTTTCTCTCACTTTTTTCTTTCTTTTTTTATCTTTCTCACATGCACTCTCTCAACCTGCCTCTCCCTCTTTCCATTCATCCCTCTCTTAGACTTTTTCTCTATTGCTCCTTACTCTCCCTCTAAATTTTCACTTTGTATCTCTCTCTTTCTCTATCAATCTATATCTTTTTCTCTCCCTTTCTCCCTCCCTCCCTCTCTCTCTCTTTCTCTCTCCTTCCCTCTTCCCATCCCTGTCTCTTGATCTCTCACCTATCTCTCAAGCTCTCTCTAGAACTTTATCTCTGATCCTCTCCTTGTTCTCTCATCTCTCTCTAGTGATGGAGCAATGATGGAGATGGAGCAAGAGTGAGAGAGGTAAAGAGCAAGGCTAGAGACGGAGCATGAGACAGAACGTGAGAGTGAAAGAAAGCGAGAGAGAAAGAAGCGAAAGAGAAATTGGGAGAGAATAGTAATATTTTTTTTATAATTTTGGTGAAGAGAAGAGAGTGCTAGAGAGAGTGAAAGAGAAGAGAGATAGAGAGAGACGAGAGAAATAAAAGAGAAAAAAGAATGAGAGATTATAAGAAAGAGAAAGAAAACATAAGATAGATAAAAGAGGGAAAGGGAGATGGAGAACAAGAAGAGGAAGTGAGGGAGGGAGAGTGGTAGAGAGAATAATGAGAGAGAGAGAAAGAGCAAGATTAAGAGACTGAGAGAAGAAGAAGAGTGATAAAGAATGAGAAAGAGATGAGGAGAGAATAGGAGTGAAGAGAACAAGACATAAATCTCTCTCATTACCTCACTAACCTCCTTCCTTGGGAGATAAAGAGCGTGAGAGTGCTATAATGTGAAAGAGAGGAGCAAAAGCTAGATAGAGAAAAAGGGGGATAGAAAAAGCTTTCTTTTATTAGAAGAGTAGAGAGTGCATGGGAGGCTTAGAGTTGTAAAGAGATGAGATAGAGCAAAAGGGGAGAGAGAGCTTTCTCTCTCTCTTGCCTCTCTCCTTCTCTCCCCCCATCTCTCGCTCACCGCTCTTATTTTTGCTCTTGACATATGTCTCTATCTATTTCTCCCTCCCTCACAGCCTTGATAGAGAGAGAGAGAAATACAAAGCTCTTTCTTTTCTTTGATCCTCCTCTCAATCTCTCTCATTCTTTGATGCTTTCCTGCTTTCCCTTTTCTCTCCCTTTTCTCTCACTTTATCTTATTCTCTCTAATTTTCTTTCTCTCATTATATCTCTCATTGTCATTTTCTCACTAAGTGAGAGTGAGAGAAAGGTGATGGGATGGGCATAGTGGAAGGGACAGATATTGAGAGAGAGATTGGTGAAGAGAAGATGAAGAATGAAAAGGATGACGTATATCTTCTCTTCTTATCTCTCCTCTCGTTCTCTCTGACTCTCCCTTCCTCCCTTACTCATTTCTTCCCCTCCCTCTCTCTACACCCTTATAAATCCATCTCCCTTGAAAACTCTCCCTCCCTATGAGATAGAAAGAGAAGAGATGAGAGAAAAAAAACACCCTCTCATACTCTAAATCTTGCTTTCTCCCTTTTCCCTCTCTCTTTCTTTCTGAACACTCTATTTTGCTCTTGCTATCTAGATCCTTTTATCTCTATCCATCATTTGTACTACCTCTATCTCTCTCACTTTCTCCCTTTTTCACTCTATTTCTTTTTTCTATCACTTAATTTCTCTTAAGAGATAGGGAGAGTGAGAGAGAAAGGGGGAGAGAGAAAATTGATAGAGAGGGAGAGGGAGAGGGAGAGGGATAGTGAGAGAGAAAGAGAGAGTGAGAGAGAGGGAGAGAGATGGAGGGAAGGATAAACATAAAGAGGGAAAGGTAGAGAGAGCTAAAGAAAAAGAGTGATAGAGAGGCACTAACTACGGAAAGAGATGGAGGCATACTCTCCCTATCTCCCTACCTCCCTCCAACCCTCTCTTGTCTCCTCTTCTTTCTCTCTCTCATCCTTTATTACTTTCTCCTCTCTCACTCATGCACCCTCTTTGTCTCTTTATCTCTTTATCTTTCTCTAAAATTAAAAGATATAAGAGAGAGTAAGAGAGAGAAGAGAGATGAGGAGGGAGAGGAGGGAGAGGAGGGAGAGGGATATAGGTAAATTGAGAGAATAGATAAAGCAACAAAGCAAGATAAAAAGGAAGTCGGGGAGTGAAAGAGGAGAGAAAAAGAGAAAAGTGAGAGAGAGAGAAAAATAAAAAAAAGAGTCAATAAGGGTAAAAAATAGTGGGAGGGAGAGAGTTGAGTGAGGAAGGGAGTGAGTTAGGGTGAGAATGGAAGAGAGATAGAGTGAGAGTAAGTGAGCAAGAGAAAGAAATTATAAGAAAGTGCAATAGAGAATGAGAGATAACAAGAGAATCTCAGTGAGTGAGAGAACAAGACTGAGAAAGAGAGGGAGCTTTATTTTGTCCTCTAACTTACTCTCCTTTTCTCTCTCTCACTCTCTTCATCTCTCTCTCCCAGTCTCTCTTCTCTTCACCAAACTAATCAAAAGATATCAATCTTCTCTCTCCATCTTTCTTTTCCTTCCCTCTCTCACTCTCTTTCACTCTCATATTCTCCCTTATGCTCTCTACATAGCTTTCACTCTATCTACATCTCTCACTCTAGTTCAATCACTATAGAGATGAGAGAACAATAAAGGGATTGGAGAGAGAAATTTTTAGAGAGAGTGAGAGAGAGTGGTGAGAGAGCGAGAGATGCAGGGGGAGGGGAGGGGGAGGGGGTGGGCGAGAGAATGAGAAAACAAGAGGTTGGAGTGAGAGGAAGATATTGCTCTTCTCTCCCTCTTTATATGGCCACACACACTCTCTCTCTTTCCTCATCCTTCCTCTCTCTATCTCATTCTCTCTTTCCTGCTCTCTCCCCCATCTCTTTTTCTTCCTCTCAACCTTTGGCAAGGAGAAAGAGGGAGAGAAGCATGATAGAGAGTGAGAGAGAAAGAATTAAAGGAAGAGATTGAATGAGAGAAAGAAGGAGGAGCACCAGAGAGAGTGAGAGAGAAAATAAGGGAAGATTGATAAAGAGAGAGGGAGAGAGATATAAAAAGAGAGAAGACGGGAGCATGAGAGAGTAGATAAAGATAGAAAGAAATTAAGGGTGAGAGATTGAAATGGGGCTTGAAAGGGATAGAGAGAGCTTGAGAGAGAAAATAGAAGAAGAGTGGTATAGAGATGGAGAGAGCTTGAGAGGGATAGAGGGAATAAGAAAGAATAGATAAGTGTTCCCTCATTCCCTGTTCCATCCTATCTCTCTCAGTCTATCTTTCGATATCTCTCTCTTTCTTTCTCTCTCACTCTCTCATTTTGTCTCTCTACCTCTCTCACTTTTTTTCTCTCATTCTCCACTCAATTCTCTTCTCTCCCTCTCTCCGACTTGTTATATATACCTCCCCCACTTCCTTTAACTCTCTATCTCTCACTCTATCCATCTCACTCTCACTCTCCCTTTCTCTTACTCTAATTCTTTATCTCATCTCTTTAGCTCTCCATTTCTCTCACTCTCTCCCTCCCATTCTCTCTCTCGCTCACTGCTCCCTCCCTTCCTTAAGAACATCCTCCAGCTCTCTCTATCCCTCTCACCCTTGTCAGTATCTCTCTCTTAATATATTTCTATTATTTTGCTCTTTCTTCACCAAGGAATGATCAGAAGGAGACACTTGGAGAAGCCATGGCTCATGATACGTTATGTGCATGTGATTTTCGCGCTGACACTTGTTTTCATGCAGGATTGAGTCTTTTTATTTTCCTATGTATTCTTTTTTAGAGTCTAGGAGAGTCCTGTAGCAGAAATAAGATACGGGCACGGGTTCCGAGATGTTAGCACGAGAACCACATGGAGGGGACTAGGAGCAGATGCTCGTGTCACGTATCTTAATTCTGCATTTTATATTGATGTATAGAATTAGGACCAGACATGTATATGCGGAGTCTGACCGCCTTTTTTTTTCTGGGATATGTTGCCGACCCAGCGACACCGGCCTGTTTATTATTTTGATTTGACTTGTTTTGCTTTCTTTACATCATGTTGCATGTCTGCACTTGCATGTGTTTTTCTTGTTTCTTTCTGTGATTTATCTGGGATTTCACGATACAACATAAGCTTATTAAAGACCCTAAAATTGTAATTTTCTATAGAATCCTAAATAAAATCTTCAAGATAATTAAAATTTAGGATTAAAATATTCAGGATTTAAAAATTGCAACTTTTACTTTTCTGCATATATTAATAGGGCCTCCACAATATTTAGGTTCATTCTAGATAACTGCATTCATATTTGCATGTCCCGAGGAGGAGTCCCCGTACTTTTCCAATCTGACCCAACATACCTTTTTATAGGTGGTTGTCTAGTGTGCCTAGGGTGTTAGAAGGCTCCCCGACCTAGATGCAGTGTAAGTCCTTTTGTTTGGAGCGTTTCCAGCTTCGTAGCTGAACCTCCACTTCCACTTTCTCTTCTTTCCTGAGGCTTCTTTCCTGAGGCGTCTTTGCTACTTTGGCAGGTATAAATCTCATCACTTGGAGCTCCAGCTTGTAGTCATAGGATATAGTTTCTTTACTCTGACCTTAGGGCTACCAAAGTTCCCGTGGATGATGTAATTCACGGATTGCTGACCGGGGATTTCAGGACGTGTTGGGTCGACTACCTTCACGACCAGGTAGAATTAGGGTCCTAGTAGCTGTGTATGACGGGTCCGTGGTACCCCGACCCAGTTACCTCTACCTTTTAGGATCACTCTACCTTCTTTTTTTGTTAAGCCCCTTTGAGCCCTGTCGCTCCTTGACCTCGTTGGTATCACATTGACGGCCCGATGCCGATGAGCTGCCGCCCATTTGGGATGCGACGATTTGTCCTCCGCCCTTTGGCCCGGATGTGCTTTGACGTATTGGGAGATCCCCGTTAAGATGATTTAGGTTATTTCGTGGGCCCCATGTGCTGAT
>NW_018247364.1:150405-153662 GCF_001263595.1 Phalaenopsis equestris
AATATGAAGCGAAACTCCTTTTATCGAGAGTATTCTTGGGTATCCCCCAAGATGTAATTAACCAGTAGGAACACGTTCCTCTGGGAGTGCTCTTGACCCCAGAACAGGTACATACACCTGACTCTCTGGTTATGGGTAGCCTATGTAGATACTTCTTTCGCGGATATTAGTTTAAGGTGCCTCCGCCCGATCTTGTTTGGGCGGATATTCTTAACCTATACTTGCGAGGTTTATCGTACGTAGACTATCCACGTTTTACTTTTTCTCTTGTTTGTCACTTTATCGTATGTCCCTTTTTATTCGATTCCTCTCCTCTTCAAATCATTTATATGGTTTGGGGGGGAGATTTATTCAAATGGGGGAGTATACGACGATTGACAAGCTGGCGACTCCTTTTTAAAACAAAACAGAGAAAAATGAACGGAAACAAATCTGGCGACTCCGCTGGGAAAGAGTCTCTCTCTCCATGCTAGGAGTTTTGCTTTTTGTTCTGGGGTTGTTGTCTCTCTCTATGTGTGGGAGTTTTGCTCATATTATTGTGACCTAGATTCTTTCCTCGAGTCATTAATTGAGCTTTTGTGAGACCTTGGTTTTCCAATCCATGTGTCAGTTGCCCGGGGTAGCAACTCGATGCATTCTGTCCCTTTCTCACCCTCGACAGTTCGGTTGCTGCATTATCGCACGCATCGATGTCGTTGTATTTTTTTTTTGATTGATTTCATAACATTTTCTTGTTTCAAATCATTGTCCCTTTTTGCCCCGCTACGCGGAAGAGCAGGAAGATGGATATGAACGCTACCGCTGGGGGAACCCTTTCCCTTCTCCCAGAGCACTTTCTGTGCTCCTGAGGGTGTTAACCTTCAGTTCCTTTGAGCACCCCTGTGGGATTACCTTACGTGATCCTACGCCCTCTGAGGCGTTCGCTCTGTGCCCTCCCTCTTAAAAGAGGATACATGCATATTGAAGCATTTCTACGCCCTTTTAGGCGTTTGGCTCTATGCCCTCCCCCTTAAGTGGGAGATGTGCATATTGAGTTATTCTTACGCCCTCTGAGACATTTTCTTTGTGCCCTCCCCCTTAAAAGGGGAGTCGTGCACATCGAGCTGTTTTTGCTGCAGTGGCTCGTGCTGCGCCTGCTTCTTTTGCAAAAATGGAGTAGTTCTCGATAGTGACGCACTGTAGCATCTGACGGTCTTTTCCAGACTCGTACCTTTGTGTTTTCACTGATCTCCCTGCCATAGGTAAGTGAGTATTTTACTAGCAGTAGGTTTGTCACTACTGTCGCCGGTCTGACTTC
This sequence comes from Phalaenopsis equestris, assembly GCF_001263595.1. NCBI lineage: Eukaryota > Viridiplantae > Streptophyta > Magnoliopsida > Asparagales > Orchidaceae > Phalaenopsis > Phalaenopsis equestris. The sequence continues at coordinate 151,703 of NW_018247364.1, forward strand.
AATCCCGGTTCTCTATTTCTGTTCCTATTCCCCTGAGGTTCCACATGTCCTCTAATTAGGCAAGAAGACAAGGAGGACTAGGAATAGATTGTTGCAAATTTAGCAGCATATTTTGCTTCAGGTTTCTATACCTGTCCCGATTCCAGTTTAGGAGGTGTCTTTTGGCCCCTGAATTGTGAGTCGTTTTGCTACTGTCCCAGGTTGTGTGGATTACCTCCCCACCGAATGCTTGTTGCGTGCCCTCCTTTAAAAATGAGGAGTTGTGCATGTAACACTCTTTTCGTTATAGTAGCTCGTATCGCTGCTATTTTCCCTCAAGGAAGAGGCTAGTACCAAATGGCGATGCACTACAACGCTCTTTCTTATTTTCTGGCCTCTCTTGTAGTCCTTCTGTGTTTTGAGGATGCCCATCCGCGGATGTTGCACTAAGAGAGCTAGAGTTACCTGTTTACGTCATTGTCCTTTGGCGGTGTGGTATGTCCCCGCCATGACTCTATTTGGTTCCGGCCCAGGATCACGCTTATATTCCGTTGGCTGAGAATCACTCCTTTCATCCTTTGGTGGTGTGGTATGCCACCACTATGACTCTCTTTGGTTACGGCCCAGGATCATGCTTATGTCCTGTCAGCTGAGAATCACCCTTTTTGTCCTCTGCCAGTGTAGACCATGTCCCCGCCATGATTCCTTTCGGTTCTGGCACGGGATGATGCTTAAATCCCGTTATCTGAGAATCATTTTTCTTTTATATATGGGAATGTGGACTATGTTCTAGCCAGGATTGTGTGGGGGCTCTTTCCTCCCCACTTTCCTCCCCAGGATGTAGGTTATTCTCACATTGTAGTCCGTGTTATTGTTGCTACCACGAGCTCTCTGACTTAGAAGATTGTAGCAGCAACATCCTCTTTAAGAGAAAATGTTTCCACTGGTTTGACGACCGTCCCAGCTTCCATCGTTCTGCGTTTTCTCTGAGGTCTCGCCTGTCCCTACATTGGGCGAGGGCATCCAGAGGGATAGGAACATACTGCTACAATTACTGTAGTTGACTTAGCCACATGTCTATTTACCTGTTATGGTTCAAGTTGATGGGAAATTTGACACTCTCTTGGCTGAGAATCACTCTATTGTCTTGTCTGGTTGTGTGGATTATACCCCAACCATGATAGTTGTGAGGACTCTCCCTCCTTAGAACTAGATTGTTCTAAATCTGCAGTCCATATTGATGACTCCATTACAGATCTCCTTTCCAAGAAGATTATTGGAGAAATTTCCCCTCTACGAGCACTGGGTCCTCTTCCTTGAAGGAAGTTCCTTACCTGGATCCTCTAGATGTCTGAGCAAACTTCTTTATTCATCTTGTCCTATAGGCCCTCATAGTAGGAGACCGAAGTTTGCCTGTCGGTCCATTACGAGGCCGGGATATTTGCTATCTGTTGTGCAGTCCATGAGCACCGCCGAGGTGTTGCATGGGACCCTTGGTGTGGTACTTAGTGCCATTGTACCAGATGTTGTGCTAGGTATTACTATGATTCTGTTGGAGTGGTTTTTGCCCACATTTGATGTGTCTACTCTTTCCATGAGCTATAAGGAAAAATTTGTGGCTTCCTTTTCATCGATAAAGATGAATTTGTCCTATTTTGATAAAGGGAGGTCTGGGGTGCACTCCGCCGATTCTCACCTTATTTGAGGACAGAATTTGATCGCTCTACTTTGACGAATACCCAATGCGTTAAGCAAATTCCTGCCACCATGCCTCTTGATATCCCAACGCTGCATGTAGTCACCTCTTTATATCCTGACACTGCATGTAGAATGACTTTCTGCATTTGATGATGAGGGGTTTACTTTCCTTTGCTTTGAAGAGTGTTTTATCCTACCTCTTTTCACCTATTATGCAAGGCTAGTATGGATGTTATATACTCCAATTGGGGGGCACCCTAAAATCTCTTGTTGATGATATGTT
>NW_018247364.1:154511-155169 GCF_001263595.1 Phalaenopsis equestris
AAAAAGGCCTTAAAAAGTGAAATTTGGCCAACACTCCTGAGAAGAAGCTTGAGGTGAGCGGGAAATCAAAAGTTTCAAATATAAAAATTTTTTGATTTCAAAATTCTCCTGATAAGATCTTTAGAATATTGAGATTCAGAGAATTGTTAAGTGACATTGGGATGACTGATAAATCAGTAATTGATTTAAAGACATCTCCAAAATGAAAATATTTCCTTGACACCTGAATACGAATGATGAGACCTATTAGGCTAAGGGTGAGAATCATTAAAGGAAAGGGGCTAGGGAAGAGTACTTAAGGAAAATCCCACCTGAACCTGAATTTTGCAAACATCATGTCTTGCATGATATAGTTGGTCATGAATATGAGATGCCTACAAGAAAGCTCCTCATACCAGTTTGATTTGGTATGTTACATCAGATCTTCTTGATAACGACTTATGCAGGAGATAAAAAATATATATGCCAATAAAATTATGAATGGCATGGAAGTCTCTCTATAGCTCCGTGGGCATGTTGTACAGCATAGAGTACACCCACCTTCTTCTACACTTTATGGGTCAACCCTATGGGTCCGATAGTCCTTCCTTTGGAAGTTGACTTACTTTTCGGGCTAAAATTCTGCCCACCACTTTTTACTCTTCATGCGATGACCCTA
>NW_018247364.1:155313-157175 GCF_001263595.1 Phalaenopsis equestris
TTTTTTTACTCTTTATGCGTTGACCCTAGGGTCTCGGTAGTCCTTCCTTTGGAAGTCGACTAGCCTTCTTTGTGGACATGTTGTACGACATACTGTACCCCACCTTTTCTAGTGCTTCATTGCACGTAAGAGAGGTCTTGAGCATCTCTTAAAGCTGATTTATGAATTGTTAAACAGGCAAAGTGGAAGTCCTACGGGCGGCTTATACCTGGCGCAACCAGTAATCAGTGTAAGAGAAGCCAAGTACTTCTCTTATCCTCTCTTTTCGGTCCCTCGCTTCGAGCATGTCCGAATGATCGTGTCCCACCCATCATAAATGAGTGTGGTAGATACGTCTGTTCCACTCATCATAAATGAGATTGGAAGATGCCCTCCTTTTAGAAAATCAAAGCTTAGCTTTATAACTAAGCATTCCATGGTTAGCAAATGATGCCTAGCTAACCTTTTGTAATATCTCCAATTGACGGAAGTAAATTTCGATTGATATTTGCCTTATTGCGGGAAAGCCATGCCTTTTCCTAGCATTCTTATTCGATTACCCATTCTACATAAGGTCTGAACTGAGCACCTTTCTACGGATATGCTCGTTTTGCTCACTTTAGATGAGTGCGATGTATTCCCTCTTATGGGATATGTTTTAGTTTGTGCCTTATGGCTAGAAACCAGTTGGTTGGTACACTCTATTTTGCCCAACCCTTCTTACATGTCTAAAAGTTCGATTGATACCTCTTTGGAAAAGTTGTGCCTCTTTCCTTGACACCCTTATTTGGTTGAGCACCCCATATGGGTCCGAATTAGAGTTTCCCACTCACTTCAAATGAGTATGGTGTTGTCCCCTTTTAGGGCTGTTTTCTGGGTCAGCTTGAGAGCTACATACCTTTGTGGTTGGAATATTACTTTTTTGCCACCCATTCTTGGATACTGTGGTATTTCCCCAGCAGAATTCATTCTACCAAATCTCTGGTAGCAGTACCATATATAGGGTTGGTATGTTCTAATTGTCCACTCTATTTGATAATTCGATTTGATATGTCACACCAGATCACTTCTGATAACTGCTTAAGCGAGAGAAAAAATATATATGCCAATTAAAAAAAAACATATGAATGGAATGAATGGCTCTCAGTAGCTTCGTGGGCATGTTGTACAACATATCATGCCCCCACCTTTTTCTCGCTTTATGCTTTGACCGTCTGGGTCCGACAGTCCTTCCTTTGGAGGTTGACTAGTTTTCTTAGTGGGCATGTGGTATGATATATTGTACACACCCTTTTGTGTGTGCTATTGCACATAAGAGAGGTCTTGAACATCTCTTAAAACTGATTTCTGAATTGCTATACAGGCAAAGTGGAAGTCCTACGGGCGACTTATACCTGGCGCAACCAGTAATCAGTGTAAGAGAAGCTAAGTACTTCTCTTATCTTTTTTTTTACAGTTCCTCGCTTCGAGCGGGTCTGAAAGAGCGTGTCCCACCCATTATAAATGAGTGTGGTAGATACGTTTTTTCCCACTCACTCTAAATGAGAGTGGAAGATACCCTCTTTTTAGAGTATCTGAGCTTAGTTTCATGACTAGGCATTCCCTGGTTAGCAAATGATGCCTAGCTAACCTTTTGCAATATATCGATTGATGGAAGTCAATTTCGATTAATATTTATCTTATGCAGGAAAGCCATGCCCTTTCCTAGCATTCTGTTTTGATTACATTTTCTACATAGGGTCCGAACCCAGCACCTTTATACGGATATGCTCGTCCCGCTCACTTTAGATGAGTGTGATGTATTCCCTCTTATGGGATATGTTTTAGTTTGTGTCTTATGGCTAGGCACCAGTTGGTTGGTACACTCTATGTTGTCCAACCCT
>NW_018247364.1:157874-158647 GCF_001263595.1 Phalaenopsis equestris
GACTATACTTTGAGCATGATACCTCAGAATGTTATGTCGTATGATTGTTCATTTGATATTTTGCCAGGATACATACCTCCTGCGTTATTTCATATGCTCGAGCAGGATACATAGTTCCTGTCTTATTTGATACTTGGTCAGGATACATACCTCCTAGACTATTTTGATTGGGGTACATACCTCCCTGATCATTTGATATTCCAATCAATAGAACTATTGCCTTCACTTGGCCGACCCTTGATGATAAGACCTCGTTTTGAGGCAAGTCGGGTTTTGTATCCATTTGGCTTTGAAGCCTCTCGAATCATATGCTCGTTTTGGCCGTTTCCTTTATGAGAGCATCTTCGGCTTTATATAGTTATATGTTTGATGTCATTTGAGCTCGACTACATTGTAGTTTGCTCAGTATGAGTGTGTCCTATCTTTGGACATTCTTTCGCTTAATAGTCACGTTTCTCGAGCCATATGACCTTAGAGTCGGCTCTGTTATGAGAAAATTTCATCTCCTAACACTTTTGGCTTTCTAGCCATGTTCTTCGAGGCATGTGACCTTAGGGTCGGCTCTATCATGATGATATCATGTCTTTTGACACCTTTGGCTTCTTATAGCCTTATACTCCGATGCTTCTCGAACCACATACCCTTTTGGGCCGGTTCATTTACGAGAGTATTCCGTCTTCAGACATTCCATGGGTCATGCCTCTACGGCCTCTGAACCCACCCTTTGGTTATGCCTTCAGGGCCTCTGAACCATCCTTTTTGGTCGGCCATAC
>NW_018247364.1:161196-161885 GCF_001263595.1 Phalaenopsis equestris
GCTGCCTTCCCGGTATGCCCTCTTTTGGGGCCACTGCCGCGGGGACATGCCCACCTTCGGGTCACTGCCTTATCGGCATACCCTCTTTTCGGGCCCCTACCACTACGGCATGCCCATTCCTACGAGTCACTGCCTTCATGGCATACTCTTTGTCACTACTTATATGTTCTGATTTTCCTGCATTTGCATGTTTGCATGAATAGCGAGCCAGGTTCGTTAGGAGAGTGATCCTGTGTTGGTTGCAATGCCTTAACGAGCATTGCTTGCTGGGTTGATCCCAGTGAACAATACGAGTTAAGTCATCGGGATTGACACGAGTAGGACTGTGCTAAAGATCTAATAGATCTAACTCATTACACCATTCTTCGTGACACCCTTTAGATCCTTTGGATCTTTAGGATGGGGCCGGTATGACGACCCTGTCAAAGTCATATTATACCTAGACTCACCCCCCACTTAGATACTAGGTTGATGCACTTTTTTGTTAGATGGTGTGCTAGGCTAGGATTTAGGGTGCTAGGTAGTCTTTTTGATGTCTGGCTATTGTTCTCTGTTGGATTGGTTGCCCTAGTCAGACATTTTTCTTTTGCATTGTGCTTGTGGTGTGACTACATACTGCATATGTGTGGTAGTGTGTTAGGGCGTTCTTCTGCAGGGAGCCATGTCTATTTTTATACACACACAGGTAC
>NW_018247364.1:161992-162986 GCF_001263595.1 Phalaenopsis equestris
CTTGAGTTATGCCTCTGTGGCCTCTGAACTCATTCATAGGTTATGCCTCTGTGGCCTCTGAACCTATTTTCTAGGTTATGTCTTTGTGACCTCTGAACCTATTTTTGTGGTTATGCCTCTGTGGCCTCTGAACCTATTTTTGTGGTTGACTGGTTTTGACTAGTTAGCCACACTCTCGTCCATACCCTATCCAGTTTATCTGACTTGGTTGAGGTTTTCTTTTAGCCCTAAGCCTTTCTTAGGATATCACTTCGCCTACTCGAGAAGGCTTTCTTTTGAGGATACTGCCAACAAGTGCACTGTGCCTCAGTGGCGCAGCACACTTGTTGGGGGTCCTTTGTTGGCATCAATTTTTGGATGTCATAAGTATAGGGTGTCCACCTGTCATCGACAAAAATTTCTTATCACGCGTCATGCACGAATTTGACTCAAATTGACCCGATCATCGGTGAAGTTGTCTAGATGACCCCAGATGATGAAATGAACCCCGCTACTATGTCTAGAACATCGATTTCACTTACGGTGGATGTCCACTTCACTACGGCTTCGCGGGCGGGGTGAAAGTGCACAAATTATTGTTTTGGGCACGATTGTCGAAAAAGTGGCCCAAACGACCCCGAATGACGAAACGGACTGCGCCAAAGCATCCGGAACGTCGATTTTGGGTAAGAAGGATGTTCACTTCGCCGCGAGGACGTATACGGGTGAAGAATAGAGAAAGAATAATTATAATAATATAATAATAATTATTATTATTATATAATATATTATATTATTATATATTTAAAAAAACTCACGCACGCCTCTCCCTCCCTGGCTCCCGATCGAACGCAACTCTCCCCCCTCTTGCCCGAACCGATCGCGAAACCGCCCCTCTTCACCTTCTCCTCGCCGGCGAAGCCCGTCGCCGGACCTCCTCCAACCGGGCGGCGCTTCTCCAGCCGGTCACTGCCGGCTCCGCTCCGCTGTCCGCCATCCCCTCCTCCTCCTCCTT
>NW_018247364.1:163165-166925 GCF_001263595.1 Phalaenopsis equestris
GGGGGGTGCCTCCTTTTCACTGCGATAAGTCCGTCCGGTCCCCATTTATTCGCGTAACCCTTTGCGAACCAAGCCCTTCTCGCTGTCGAAACCGTCGGCCGCCCCTCTCTTTCTTCTTCTCCTCCTTTTTCTTTTTCTTCTTCTTCTTCTTCTCCTTTTTTTTTGTTTTTTTTTGTTTTTTTTTCTCTTTCTCCTTTTTTGCTTTTTCTTCTTCTTCTTCCTCTATTTCTTCTTCTTCTGAGTTTTTTTTTTAAATTAATTATTTATTATTATTATTATTATTATTTTTTTTTTTTCTTCTTCTTCTTTTTTCCGGCCTCACTTCCTTCGCTGTTTTCTTCTTCTTCGCCTGCAAGCTATACGGTGACGCCTCGTCGAAAAATTGGATTTCGTCGGCCTTCCTCCCGCCTTCCTCGTGGGATGCCGTGTGTCGACGCATCCTCTTCAGACTCGAAGCTCTCTTTTCTGGGGGTACTCTCACGTAGGTGTTCGCCGCATCTCCCTCGTAAGGCTCCGACTACAATGTTGAGGCGACCTCGCTGCAACGCGAAGGGCGATGTTCGATCCCTTTGCCAAGGTATATTTTGTTTATATTTTATATGCCAAAATTATTATTTTTAAATATTATGCATACCTCACTGATTCCTATCTCTTATTCTCCTCGTTGCATGATTCATTGTGGGATACACTGGAGCATGGACTTGACGTCAACGGCTTGGAGCAAATAAAGAGAACGTGCCTACAACCTTTGCGGTGGTGAGATCCCCTAAACTCCTAGTTAGCCCTAGGTTTAGTGATGTCTAGGCGTGTGGGTTCGATCGCCCACGCGTGGTACCACGTGGTACGTGCGCCGGCATGGGTCGGCGTGACTACGTGCCTGCGTGATGGATCGTCGATTTCCCAGAGCTAGCCTCTAGGTTAGGACTTCCTATGTGTGGCCAATCACCATTCGTATAGCCGAGTATCTCTCATTTGTTATAAGCCTTAGCACAATCCCTGTTGGGTCGGAGTCCCTCACTCCCCTTGCATTGGGTTCCCCAGCTTTACTTGGAGAAGCTAGGGGGTCAGACTTGGCAAAGCGAGAGAATCTTCATAGCTGTCTCGCTTTGCAAAGTCTGGAGGAGTTCGCGAAATGGTGAAAGCTTTGTAGCTAGCACATTTCGCGACACCATGGAGAGTTTCCCCCTCGGAGATCCGGGGAGAAACTCCCCACATTTCCTCACCAAAACAAGAGGCGGCAATGCCGCATTTCCAAGGGTCTAAACCTTAGGTTTCCTAGGTGAGGTCGTTAGTACGAGCGTGATTCGCTATCATGTGTGGTCATTTGCACCTCATTGTTTGCATATGTGTTTCTTGCATTGTTACATTTTGTGTGTCATATACCACACTTTGCACCTTGCACCGCACCTTGCACTTGCACTTGCATATTGCACATTGCACCTTGCACTTGCACTTGCATCTGCACCTGCACCTGCATCGACACCACTTGTGTCTCGATCGGTTATTCCGAACCGGTCACATCACTTGTGCTTTAGCCGGCTACCCCGGTGCGGTTCTGGTTGGCACAATACTTTGATTTGACCGGATGCTCCATCTCGATCGACCTACCACTTGCTTTTTTGCATCTTGTGTATGTGCATGTACATGTTTGTTTGCATTATCGATATCATCTACTTGTGTTGCGTTCCTTCGGGTCACTGCCTTACCGGCATACCTCTTTCCTGGCCCTCGGGTCACTGCCTTACCGGCATACCTCTTTTCGGGCCCCTGCCGCTACGGCATGCCTACCTCTAGGTCACTGCCTTACCGGTATACCCTCTTGTCGGGCTCCTGCCGCTACGGCATGCCTACCTTTAGGTCACTGCCTTACCGGTATGCCCTCTTTTCGGGCCACTGCCGCGGGGACATGCCCACCTTCGGGTCACTGCCTTATCGGCATACCCTCTTTTCGGGCCCCTACCACTACGGCATGCCCATTCCTACGAGTCACTGCCTTCATGGCATACTCTTTGTCACTACTTATATGTTCTGATTTTCCTGCATTTGCATGTTTGCATGAATAGCGAGCCAGGTTCGTTAGGAGAGTGATCCTGTGTTGGTTGCAATGCCTTAACGAGCATTGCTTGCTGGGTTGATCCCAGTGAACAATACGAGTTAAGTCATCGGGATTGACACGAGTAGGACTGTGCTAAAGATCTAATAGATCTAACTCATTACACCATTCTTCGTGACACCCTTTAGATCCTTTGGATCTTTAGGATGGGGCCGGTATGACGACCCTGTCAAAGTCATATTATACCTAGACTCACCCCCCACTTAGATACTAGGTTGATGCACTTTTTTGTTAGATGGTGTGCTAGGCTAGGATTTAGGGTACTAGATAGTTTTTTTGATGCCTGGCTATTGTTCTATGTTGGATTGGTTGCCCTAGCCAGGTATCTTTGTTTTGCATTATGCTTGTGGTGTGTCTGCATGTTGCATATGTGTGGTAGTGTGTGCAGGGAGCCATGCCTATTTTCATACACACACACAGGTACCGCTATGGGGGGATCAAGTAAAGATTTTTGACCATTTTGCTTGCAGGTCCTATTAGCTCCCCCCACTTTTAAGACATGGCTCATGATACATTATGTGCATGTGATTTTCCCGCTGACACTTATTTTCATGCAGGATTGAGTCTTGGATTGATATTCTTTTTTAGAGTCTAGGAGAGTCCTGTAGCAGAAATAAGATACGGGCACGGGTTCCGAGATGTTAGCACGAGAACCACATGGAGGGGACTAGGAGCAGATGCTCGTGTCACGTATCTTAATTCTGCATTTTATATTGATGTATAGAATTAGTATCGGGCATGTATATGCGGAGTCCGACCGCCTTTTTTCCTTTCTGGGATATCTTGCCGACCCAGCGGCATCGGCCTGTTTATTATTTTAATTTGACTTATTTTGCTTTTTTTACATCATGTTGCATGTCTGCACTTGCATGTGTTTTCCTTGTTTCTTTCTGTGATTTATCTGGGATTTCACGATACAACATAGGCTCATTAAGGACCCTAAAATTGTAATTTTCTATAGAATCCTAAATAAAATGTTCAAGATAATTAAAATTTAGGATTAAAATATTCAGGATTTAAAAATTGCAACTTTTACTTTCCTGCATATATTAATAGGGCCTCCACAATACTTAGGATCATTCTAGATAACTGCATTCATATTTGCATGTCCCGAGGAGGAGTCCCCGTACTTTTCCAACCTGACTGGCCCAGCATATCTTCATATAGGTGGTTGTCTAGTGCGCCTAGGGTGTTAGAAGGCTCCTTGACCCAGATGCAGTGTAAGTCCTTTTGTTTGGAGCGTTTCCAGCTTCGTAGCTGAACCTCCACTTTCTCTTCTTTCCTGAGGCGTCTTTGCTACTTTGGTAGGTATAAATCTCATCTCTTGGAGCTCCAGCTTGTAGTCATAGGATAGAGTTTCTTTACTCTGACCTTAGGGCTACCAAAGTTCCCGTGGATGATGTAATTCACGGATTGCTGACCGGGGATTTCAGGACGTGTTGGGTCGACTACCTTCACGACCAGGTAGAATTAGGGTCCTAGTAGCTGTGTATGACGGGTCCGTGGTACCCCGACCCAGTTACCTCTACCTTTTAGGATCACTCTACCTTCTTTTTTGTTGAGCCCCTTTGAGCCCTGTCGCTCCTTGACCTCGTTGATATCACCTTGACGGCCCGATGCCGATGAGCTGCCGCCCATTTGGGATAC
>NW_018247364.1:167147-169814 GCF_001263595.1 Phalaenopsis equestris
TATGATAATATGAAGCGAAACTCCTTTTATCGAGAGTATTCTTAGGTATCCCCCAAGATGTAATTAACCAGTAGAAACACGTTCCTCTGGGAGTGCTCTTGACCCCAGAACATGTACATACACCTGACTCTCTAGTTATGGGTAGCCTATGTAGATACTTCTTTCGCGAATATTGGTTTAAGGTGCCTCCGCTCGATCTTGTTTGGGCGGATATTCTTAACCTAACCTATCCTGGTTTATCGTTATCGTACGTAGACTCTCCACGTTTTACTTTTTCTCTTGTTTGTGACTTTGTCGTATGTCCCTTCTTATTCGGTCCCTCTCCTCTTCAAATCATTTATATGGTTCGGGAGGGAGATTTATTCGAATGGGGGAAGTATACGACGATTGACAAGCTAGCGACTCCTTTTTAAAATAAAAAAGAGAAAAATGAACGGAAACACATCCCACTATCTTTGAACCTCTATCTCCCCCTCTCTCCCCTTCTCTCACCCGCTAATCAGCCTATCTCTTGTACTTTACTTCTCTCTCTTTTCTTTCTCTTCTCTTGTTCTTCTCTCATTAGGAGGGATTAGAGGAGTGACATAAAAGATAGAGAATAGAGAGACAAGTTGATCTTCTCTTTCCTACTCTGTTCCTTTTATCTTTCTCTCGCAATTCTCTCACAGTGTTCTTTCTTTACAACACCCTCTATCACTCTGTTTATCTCTCCCTTTCACCCCTCTCACTTTCACTCTTCTTTTCTATTTCTTTCCTCTCTCTATTAGTATATCTCTCTCGAGTTTATCTCCTAGCTTTAGAGAAGGAGGAGATCTCTAATTCTCTATTCACTCCTTCCCTCTCCCCCTTTTTCTTACATTTTAAAGTGAGAGGGATGGAAAGATAGAGAGTGAGGGAGAGAGAGAGAGAGAGAGGGATAAGGATAGTGATGAACAAAGTGAGCTAAAGTGAAGGAGAGAAGGAGTGAATATAAAGAGCTTGAGAAGGAGAGAGTGTGTGTGAGAAAAAGAATGAGTCTCGCTCTTGCTCTATGCATCTCCCTCCCTACCTCCCTATCTCTCTTATGCTAACTTGCTCATCTCTCTCTCTCCCTCTATCTATCACTATCTCACTTTCTTTCTCTTCCTCCCTCGTTCTTTCACTCTCTCTTGCTCCATCTCTACATTTAAAGAGAGAGAATGATGAGAGAATAAAATAAGGTTCCCTCTCATACTCCCCTCTCTAACTATCTATTTCTCTCTCTCTCTCTCACTCACTCTCCCTCTCCCTCTCCCTCTCACTCACTTTCTCTTCTCTCTATTACTCTCTCCATCCTTTCCTTCCTTCCCTCTCTTATGCTCGCTCTTTCTCTCTCTTATATTCTCTCTCACTTTCTATGTTTTAATTTATTTCTTTATCACTTTATCCCTCCCTCTTGGTACCTCTTTGTCAGAGTAAGAGAAGGAGAGAGAGTGAGAAAAGAGAGTAAAAAAGAGAGAAAGAACAAGAGTGTGTGTGTGTGTGAGAGAGTGAGAGTGAGATAGAGATATGAGAAAGTGAGTTTAGGAGAGAAGGATGGAAGGTGAGAGAGGAAGGTGAGAGAGGGTGGGGTAGATAGAGAAAAATTTGAGGGTGTAGGGCTAGAGCAAGAGTGAAAGAGCTAGAGAAAAGGGAGAATGACAGAGAATGAGAGCGACATGGATCAATATAAAGATAGATAGAGAAGATAAGAAAGAGATCAAGAGTGACTATTAGAGATTAAAAAGGAAAAAGGAATGGGGGATGGAGGCAATGATGAAGAAGATATTGAAAAGATGCTAGAGACAAATGAGGGACGTAGAAAGAGGGAGAGATTGACTAAGAAATGGGAGAAATAGAGAAGAAAGATTTCACTTTCTCACTCTCGCTCTCCTTCTAACTTTTCATCTCTCTCAATCTGTTACTTTCTCTTTCTTTATCTCTTTTCTACATAATACTGTCTCTCATATGCTCTCTCTATCTTCTCCCTTCCCCTCGCTCTTTAGCTTCCTTTCTTAATCCCTCTCTTACTCACTTTCTCTTGACCTCACTTCCCTTCTCTCTCCTTCTTAACCTCCTTTTCTATTTCTTATCCTTATAATTTATCTCTCTATCTATTCTTTCTCCCACCTTTTTACTCTCTCTACTCTTCTCTCTCTCTCATGTTCTCTCTAGCTCTCTTTCTCTTGCTCTGTCACCATATCCATTTCTATTCCCATCAATATTCGTATCTCTCTCTCCTCTCCCTCCCATTTCTCTCATGGTCTCTTTCTCCCTCTCTCCCTCGCTCATATTTACCTCCATTTACCTCCTCTCTCTCTTATACTATCAACCTCTCGCTCTCTCTCACTCTATCCCTCACACTATCTTTTTTTCTCTGATTCTATCTCTCTTACTCTCACATTCTGTCACTCTTTCTAGTTCTATTTCTCTTTCTCTCCTCTCTCCACCCTCCCTTTATATATCTGTCTTACTTCTCATCTCTCTATCTAACTCTCTTTCTTTCTCTCTTCATCTCTTCCACCATCATCTATCTCATTCTATGTTGCTCGACCCCTTCTTTCACTCTCACGACCTCCCTCTCTTCTCATCACTATCCATTTCACTCTTTCTCTTCTTTTTATATCTCTCTCTCCATTCTTACTCTCTCTTTCTTGCTCTCTCTTTCCC
>NW_018247364.1:169907-213123 GCF_001263595.1 Phalaenopsis equestris
TCTTTCCCTCTCCCTCTCTCTTATGCACTCCCCTACTCTGAATTTTCACATTCTATCACTATCACCCTCTCTCTCCATCATTGACTATCCCTCTCACTATCTCTCTTTTGTTATCCTTCTCCTACTTTCACCCATCCCTTCCATTCCTTCACACCCCTTCTCTTCTTTTTCTCTCAATCTTTTTGCTCTGTCTCTTCTCTTCTTCTCATCACACCCTCTGTCCCTCCAACTCTCCCTATTTGTCCCTTATCCCTCCATCTCACCTTCCCTCACCTTCGAAGAGAAATTGAGAGGGAGATAAGAAAAAGGATACGGGAGAGAGGTGGTGGATAGAGAGACAGAGGGACAAAGGCATACTATCTCTATCATAACATCAAAATCTTCTTATCTCTTTCCATCTCTTATATTATCCTTATTTTAGTCCATATTTTCTCATCTCCCTCTATCGTTATCTCTCTCAACTCTCTCCCTCCTTTATTGCCTTCTCTCTTTTTCTCTCTTCCTTCAGTCTCTCTCTCTTTCATCCCTCATTCTCAACCACTATTATATCGGTATCTATCAAGAGAGAGACAGAGAGAGGGAGAGATGGAGAGAAAAAGAGTGAGAGAGAATATGAATTAGCTATAGAGAGAATGATGAAAGCGAGAAAGAGAGAGGAAGAGATAGAGGAAGGGAGGGAGAATGAGAGAAAGTATGACAGAGAGGAGAGAGATGAAGAGATTGAGTTAGGAGAAAGAGATAGTGGGTGAGAAGGACAGAGGTGAGATTGGCAGAGAAAGAGAAGGGTGAGTGGGAGGGAGAGAGATAAAGTAGAGAGAGGGTGGGAGGAAGAGAGAGATAAAGAAAAAAGAGTTATATTGAGAAAGCATGATAAAAAAGAGAGAAGAGACTGAGCTAGAAAAAAGATAAGAGAAAGAGAGAGAGAGAGTGAGATAAGACGAAGGGAGAGAGATAGCGATAAAAAAATTCCCAATCCCTCCCTCCCACTTTTTCTCTCACTACATGCCTCTCTCTCTCTCCCTTGCTCTATCTCCTTTCTTGTCTGTATTTATCAATTTGTGCCTCCATCTCCTTTACCTCTCTTCTCTCTCGCTATCGATTTCTCTTGCTCACCTCTCTCTCTCTCTCTTAGTTTCTCTCTTTCTACCACCCTCTCTTTGTCTCCTTCTCGAGAGAGAGCGAGGAAGAGAGTGAGAGAAAAAGTTAAAAAGAAATAAAAGAGAGTTGAGAGAATATAATAAAGAGATAGTATGAGAAAGAAAGAGGCCTCAACTCTTTATCTATCCCTCCCATCACTCTCTCTTCTCTCTCTCCTCTTCCTATCCCTTTTTTTGTTCCCCCTCTCTTGCTCTTTCTTATTCACCCTCATTTACTATCTTCTATTTTTCTCTTTCACTTTTACTATAATTAAGAGAGAGAAAATGAGAAAAGAAAAATTGGGAGAGAGTAATCTTTCTATTACTATCTCTCTTCCTATCCCTGTCTTTCTATTTTCTCTCTCTCTCTCCCTCTCACTCTCCCTATTTCTTCAGAGAGAAAGAGTGAGAGAAAAAAGGAAAGGAAAGTGAGAGAGAGTGTGTAGATGAGAGAAAGTGATAAAATGATCTAGAGAAGAAAAGCAACATAGAGTGAGGAGAAAGAAAGAGAGAGGAAGAAGGAAGAGAGCAAGAGTTATAGTAGGAGAAAATTTTTTTTGTGTCATCTCTTCTCTTTCAATCTTATAGGGAGGGAGAGTTTGAGAGGGAGAGAGTTAGAAGAAGGTGTGGAGTGAGGGAATAGAAGAAATGAGTAAAAAAGGAAGGGAGAGTTAGAGAGAGTGAGAGGAGAGATAAGACGAAAAGATACATGTAACCCTTTTCTTTCCTCATCTCCTCTCCTTCCCTTCTTCTCTCTCTCAATATCCCTCCCTCACTCTCCATTCCTCCCATTACCTTGCTCTAACTCTCTCTGAGTGAAAAAAAGTGACAATGAGAGAGAGAGTGAGAAAAAGAAACAAGAGAGAATGAGAGAGAGAGAGAGAGAAGAGGGAGAGTGTCAAACAATAAAAGAGAGTGAGAAGCATCAAATGAAGAGGAAGAGCTCTTTATTGCTCTTTTCCTATCTCACTCTTCTCTCCCTCTTTCACATCCCTTTGTCCTTTCTCACATTCTCTCTCACTCTCACTCGCTCTTTTTATCCATCTCTCTCCTTTCCTTTTCTCTCTCTATCTCTCTATTTTTTCTCTCTCTCTTAACCCTCTCTTTCTCACTTCTCTCTTTTTGCTCCCTCCCTACCTCTTTATCTCTCTCTTTCCCCTCCCACGTCATCATTCTCTATATTTCTCACTATCTCTCACTCATTCTCCCTTATCTTTCCATCATCGCTCTCTTGCTCTATCTCTCACTCTCGCTTCTTTTCTCCCCCCATCTCTTTCTCCCTTCCACTCTCTCACCATGACTATATTCATTCCTCTCTCTCTCTCTAACTATATCTATGTCTCATTCTCAGACCTTCTCTCTCTTTTAACTTCACTCACTCTTTCTTGGTGCCATTATTCTCTCTCTCAATATGTCTTTTACTAATCTCCTCTTTTTTTCTCTTCTTCTGTTCTTAATCTTTATCTCTCTGTCCCTCATATTCCCTCCCTTTAACTTTAACTTTCTCCCACTCTAACCCTCACACTCTCTCTCATGAAAATCTCACTCTTTTCTCGCTTTTTCTCATCTCTCCTCTCTCTAACACTCATTGTCTCTCTCCCACATCTCTTTCTCATCCCCTATCACTCATCATATTCACTCACTCTATCAACCTTGCTTTCTTCCTCTCTCACTTCTCACTCTCTCACTCTCTATAACATTATTCTCTCCCCCTTTATTTGATTTGTTCACTCTATGTATTTTTTTTCTCTAACTTTAATTATCTCCCACTATAATGCTTTATTATTTATCTCTCTCTAACCTTTTTTTGCCTCCTTCATTCCCTCTCCCACCCTCTCTCTCTCACTCACTCTTTATCACTATCTATAGCTCTCTCTTTTATCTCCCCTCCTGACCTCCTTCGCCTTTTAACTCTCTTCCCCCGAGTGAGAGTGTGTGTGTGAGAGGATAGTGAGAGAGATACAGAGAGACTCTCCCTTACTACTTATTTAATGCTCTCTCTTGTAATATCTTATTTTCTCTTCTCTTCTCTATCTCTCCTCTCTCCCTTTCTGTCACGCACACTCTCTCTCAAACTATCAACCTTTATCTATCCCCCATCTTTTCTAATAAGATTTAAATAAAAAAGAGATATCGGGAGTGGAAGAATCAAGAGAGTGAAGAGAGATAGACAAAGTGAGAGAGAGTGTGTTAGAGATTAGGATCAAGTCAGGGGATAGTGAGAGAGATTGATCTAGGGAGCAAGAGAAAGAAAGTAATGAGAGGAAAAATATTTAAAGAGAAAGAGAGAGTGAGGCAAAGTGAAGAGTGAGAGAGAGCAAAAGATATAGAGTTAAGTGAGAGGAGAAGAGAGAAAGAGAGAAAGATAGTGAGGGAGAGTGAGAATAGATAGAGGGAGAGAGAGGATAATATTGGAGAGAGAGTCTGTGACAGAAAGAGAAGCAAGATAGAAGTGGAAGGGGAGTGATAACAATTGTTTCTCTATCTCCCTCTCTTTTCATCTATCTTGTTCTCTCTACCCCTGTTCCACTCCCTCTTCGTCACACTCTCCACCTCTATCCCTCTCTGTCTCTTTCTCTCTCTTTCCCCTCCCTTCCTCCCTGCCTACCTCTCTTCTCTATCTTCTCTCTCTCTCTCTCCTTGCTCCCTCTTGTTCTCTATTTTTCTTCCAATCTCTCTCAATGTAGGTATCCTCTCTTCTTATTTCTCTCCCTCCATCTTTTATTCTCTTCAAATCTTGGCCTTACTAAGAAGAACATAATAGGAAGGGGGAGACGAGACACAGAGAGTTCTATAGAGAGATAGCGAGGGTGAGAGTAGTAAGAGAATAATGGGAAGAGAGAAATATCAAGACTAAGAGAGGGAGAAAGAGAGAGTGGGATAGCGAGGGAAATTGAGCTATAGAGAGAAAGTATGAGAGGGGGATGGATAAAGAGAGCGTGTGAATGATTGATGGAGAGAGAGAAGTTGAGATCATGAAAGTGAGGAGCGAGAGAGAATGAGTGAGAGTAGAAGAGATAAAGTGAGAGAGAGAGAGAGAGATTGGGATGGATTGGGATGGAGAAGTGTGAGAGATTGGGATGGAGAAGTGTGAGATAAGGGATACAGAGAGGTAGAAAGAGTGATAAGATAATTTTAGAGAGAGCCTATGAGTGAATGTGAGAATAGAGGAGAGCAAGAGACATGTGATATAATAGGTAGAATGTTGGAAATGTTAAGTGGGGATGGAGAGCGAGTGATGACCTGGTGAGAGATAAGGAGGGTGAAGAGTGTGAGAGAGAGATAAAGCGAATGAGAGGGAGATAGAGATAGCGAGAGATTTATGCCTCCATTCCTTACTAACCCTGAGAGAGGATGGAAGAGTGAGAGAGTGCTGGAGAGAGAACAAAAGAGATAGTGAGATGGGAGACTAAGTGGGTGAGGTTGAGAAAGTGGAAAGGATGTTAGGAAGGACTAAGGGATGGAGAGAGAAAAAGAGAGTGGGAAGTCAAGAGGGAGAGAGAGATACTTAAAGTATAGCTTTTACTCCCTCCCTGACTCCCCTTCTTTCTTTCTCACTCTCTTCTACTCCAACACTCACAAACACTCATTATTATCTCTATCTTCTCTCTATCTCTTTCTCTAACACTCTCTCCTCTCTTACTCCCTTGCTCTATCTCCCTATGCTCTCACTTTCTCCCTCCCTCTCACATACCTTTATCTAAAGCTCTATTTCCTTCATTTCTTTTCTCCCCCACTCTCCATCAATTGTCTCTCTCTTCCACTTTTCTCTCATTTAGATGGATAAAGAGAAAAAGAGATAGAGCAAGTGAGAGTGAGAGAGAAAAGGAGAGAATGAGGAGGGAGAGGAGATAGAGAGAAAGAGAGGGATAAGATGGGCAGGGGGGAGAGAGAAAGAGATAGAGACATATATCAAGAGAGAAAATAAGAGGGGTGAGCAAGAGATGGGGGAGAGAGAAGAGAGGGAGAAGAGAGGGAGAAAGGTCTCTCTCCTTTTGCTCTATCTCATCTCTCTCCAACTCTAACCCTCCCAAGCACTCTCTCCTCTTCCAATAAAACAAAGCTTTCTCTTTCCCCCTTTTTTTCTATCTAGCTTTCTGTCATCTCTTTCACATTCTATCACTCTCACACTCTTTTAAGGAAGGATGTTAGTGAGAGAATGAGAGAGATTTATTTTCCTTTCTCCTCTCTCCTTCCCTTCTCTCATCTTTTTCTCATTGAATCTCCCTCTCTTGAACCCTTTTTTCCTCTTTCTCTCATCACTTTATCTCTCTATCTTACTCTCTCCTCTCTTTCCCTATCTACCTCCTCCCTCTCTCTCATTATCTCTCTCTCTCACCAACACATTCCCATTTTTCTCACTAACCTAGAAAGAGCAAGGGAAAGGCAGGGACTGGGATGGAGGGAGGGATAATGTGAATGGAGAAGGGAGAGAGAGGAGATGGATAGAGAAAAGGGTGAGAGAAAGAATACGGAGCGAGTGAAGTGAGAGTGAGAGACAAAGATATAGAGAGAGGGAGCATGAGAAAGAGAGAGATAGAAAGAGCGAGCAAGAGAGAGAAAGATAAAGAAATAGTGATAAGGAGGGGAGATAAAGATAAAGAACGAGAGAGAACAGGATAGAGAAAGATCAAGAGATAGAGTGTGTGTGGGAGAGAAAAAATGTAGATAGAAAAAGAAAGGGAGAGAGAGATGGGGAGGGAGAGAAGAGTGAAAGAGTGAAGGATAAGGGACAAAGAGTGTAGGAAGTTACAAGGAGGGGGGAGAAAGAGATAGAACATAAGAAAAAAGTGGGAGAGAATAGAAGAGAGAGAGAGATGGAGGGAGTGGGTGGCAGGGTGAGAGCGAGAGTGGAGCAAAAGTAGAGAGAGCGTGAGAGGAATAGAGAGAGAAGAGAGGGAGGTTCTTTGTCACTCTCTTTAGCGTCCTTTATTTCTCCTTTCTTACTCCCTCTCTCTTCTCTCTATCTGACTCTCTCTCTCTATTAGTCTTTCTCTCCTCGCTCTCTTTAGTTTCATTTCTCTCTCTCTCTCACAAACTTTTTCTCCCACATTTTATCTCTATCTCTCTTTCTCTCTTTGTCTCTCTCTTAGTCTCTCTCTCTACCCTACCCTCTCTAACACACTTTCTCTCTCCCACCTCTCTCCTTGTCCCCTCTTTTTCTTTATCTCTCTCTCATTCTCTTCTCCCTTCATTTCCCCTCCCTCCCTATAACTCCCTCTCATTATCTAACTCCCCATCCTTCACTCACTTTTAGCCTCCCTTCAAAACTCTTACCCTCACCCTCTTTCTCTCTCTCACTCTCTCACTCTCTCTCTCTCTCTCTCTCTCAGTGTCTCTATCCTTTTAAACCTCCCCACTTTTTTTACTTCTTTCTCTCTTTTTATCTCTAAGTTAAAGGGAGCAAAAGAAAGTAATGGACCAAGATAGGGGGAGAAAGAGGAAATGAGTGAAGGAAGGTAGGAGAGGCAACAAGAGCATAAGAGAGAGAAGGGAGAGGAGATGGCGGATAGGTTGATAGTTTGAGAAGGATGATAGTTTTGATAGTTTGAGAAGGAGAGAGGGAGCTATCTTCCAATCCCTCACTCCACACACACGCTATGTCTCGCTGGATTGAGAGGATGAAGATAGGGAGAGAGAAAAAAAGTTAATAAGGGAGGGTTGTAGAATGTGACTGAGAAAGAGACATGTTGAGATAGAAAGAGTGAAGAGAGGAGAGTGAACAGAGGTGGGCAAGCAAGAGCAACAGAGAGAGTGGGAGATAGATAAAGGGAGAAAGAGAGAGAGATAAAGAGAAGTGTGAAAGAAAGAGAAGAGAGAGAATGAGAATAAAGAGAGGGAGAGAGGTGGAGAGAGAGGTAAGAGCGAAGAGAAAGGTAAGCGAGACAGTAAGAGAGAGAGGGATAGATAGAGAGGTAAAGAGAATAATAGAGAGATTGAACAAGAAAGAGAAAGTGAGAGTGAGCAAGAGAGGGGGGAGAGTTAGAGAGGGAGAGAAAGGGAGAGAAAGAGAGGCCATATACCTTCAACTCTCTCACACTTCTATTAAAAGTGAGAGATATTTGGGAAAGTGAGAGCAATAAAGGGAGAGAGAAAAGACCAAGAAAGAGAAAGAGAGGAGAAGAGAAAGGGAGGGTGGGAGAAAATGAAAAAATGAGATATAACATGAGGGAGAGAAAGTGAGAGAGAAATAAAGATAAAAACAACAAGAGGAAGAGAAATAGTGAGGGATTTGGAGAGAAAGATAAAGAAAGAGGGAGAATGATAAATAATGTAAAAGAGGAAGGGAGAGAAAGAAAGAAAGAGAGATATTGTGAGAAAAAAAAGCTAGAGAGAGATGAGACAGAGAGAGTGAAGAACAAAGTGAGAGGTTGTGAGAGAAAGCAAGAGAGAGAAAGGGAAAAAGATAAAGAGATGGAGCAGAGAACTAAGAAAGAGAGTGGGAGCGGTTGAGGGAGAGTGAGATAGAGAGTGACTAAGAGACAAGGAAGAGAGTGGGGGAGGGAGCTTGAGAGAGAGTGAGTGATAGAGAGAATTAGCAAAGATGCTCTCCAAGGGTGGGAAGAGAGAAAAGGAGCGAGAGTATAGAAATGAAATAGAGAAAGCGGAACAGAGATTGAGAGTGAGAGAAGAGGGAGAGAGTGAGAGAGGAGGGAGAGAGTGAGGGAGTGAGAATGATAAAGAAAGAGAAGGAGGGAGGGAGAGTGAGAGAAGAAAATGGAGAGAGCTATGTCACACTTTCTAACTCCCTCTCTTCTACCTTGGTCTTTTCCTTACTATCTCTCTCTTGATATATTTCTCATTATCTCACTCTCCCTTTCATCACTCTCTACCTCCATCCTTCCTTCTCTATTCTTTATATCTCTTCTCTCTCTATCTCAGTCTTCTATCTCCTTCCCCCTCTCTCTCCCACTCTCTCTTCCCTCCCTATATTTATCTTACTCTCTCAATCACTCTTTGTCTCATACCATCAACATCTCTCCCAATCTCTCTCTTTCACCACTCTCAATCTGTCTCCCTCTCTTTCTCTCTCTTCTATATCATTCTCTGTTATAGTCCTCTCTTCATCTCTCTAGCAAAAAAGAGGGTAGAAGAGAGGGATAGGATACAAGAGATGAGTGAGAGAATAAGAGTGTAAGAGTGAGAGGAGAGGGTAAGAGAAAAAGATATAAATAGAGAGCTAGTGAGGGATCTATCTCTCCCTCACTACCACCCTCCATCTCTCCATCACTCACACACACTCTCCCTCACTATCACTTTATTTATATTCATTTATGGTTCTCTCTCACCCTCTCTTCCCTCTCTTTTTCCTCACCCTATTTTGCTCTCTCTCCTTCCCCATCTTTCTCTCTCACTCTCTTACACCTTTCTCATGCTCCCTTCTCACTCTTCTCTGTTTCTCTCCCTAACCTCTCTATCTTTATCTTTATCTCTCTCTCTCTCTCTCATTGTTTCTTACTCTCATTCTATACCATTATCCCTCTTCTCTCACTCTCTCACTCTTGTTGTATACCTCCCTCCTACTTACTATTTACCTGCCTCTTTCTTTGTCTATCTCTCCCCCTTTCTCTCTGTTTTCCCTCTTTATCTCTTTTCTCTCTCCTACCCTATCTCTCTTCTTTCACTATCTTTGACTCAATATCTCTCATTATTTGTTTATATAATCTCTTTGTAGATTTATATCTTTCTCTATCCCCCTTTCCCTCTCTAAGGCTCCCTCCTTTCTATCTCTCTCATCCACTCCTCTATTCCTCCTCTCATTAACTCTCTCTATTATTCTTTCTCTCCCTTCCTCTCTTAATCTCATTCCCTTCCTCCCTTTCATAAGGAGAGTGAGGGAGCAAGAGAGATAAGATATAGAGAGAAAGATAGAGTGAGGGAGAGAGAGATTAAGGGTAGAGTGAAGAGAGGGAAAGATAGATAGAGAGATAGAGTAAGAGTTTGAGAGAGTGTGTGATAGTGAGGAAGAGATAGAATGAATGGAGAGTGTGAGCAAGAGATCAGGATAGAATATATGTTGAACGTTTGAGGGATAGATAAGTAGAAAATCAATATAGAGACTGATATCTCTATTCTCTCCCTCTCTACCTTCCCCTTTCTCCCTCTACCTTGCTCTCTCTCTCTCTCTCTCTCTTTCACACACTCTCTATCTCTCTCGCACTCTATCTTTCTCCTTCTTTCCCCTCCCTCCCTCCCGCCATTCTCCATCTCTTTTATGTCTTTCTTTGTCTCTCTCACTGCCCCTTAATCTTTTCATCTCTCACTTTATTCTCTCTCACACTCTCTCTAACTCTCTCAGTCAAACTCCTCTCTCCATTTATTTATCAACCTAACTCCTCTCTTTATCTCACTCTATTTAAATGCTTTTCTTTCTTTCTCTCCCTCTATTTTCCTCACTTTCTTCTTATCTCTCAGTAGAAAGAGAAAATAAGGGAGGAGAAAGAGAGCTAGAGAGAGTTAAAGAGAAAGAGAGAAATGGATGAAGATAGAAAGAGTGAGAAACATATGGAGAGGGAGAGAAAGATACAACTTGAGAGAGAGTTAGAATCAGTGAGTGAGAGAGAGGGAGTTGGAACAAGAGAAGGAGAGATGGAAAGTGAGACAGGTTGATCCTCCATCTCTCTCTCTCCTCTCTTTATCACTTTATCTCTATCATGTGAGAAAGTCAGAGAGAATAGAAATTGAGAGAGTAAGTAAGGAAGATAGATAGTAGTGATGTAGAGTTTGAAAGAGAGAGAGAGAGAGAGAGTGGAAGATATTTTGAGAGCATGAGAGAGATGTAGAGCTATAGAGAGATATGATAAATAGAGAGAATGATAGATAACAAGGGAGAGAGAGTCAAAGTAGGAGAGAGGAAGAGAACGAGTGGCAGGGAGAGAAATCTAAAAAGCGAGGGAGAGGATAAGGGTAAAAGAGAAAATGAGATTAAAAATATATTATGATAGAGCGAGATAGATATGAAGTTAGAAAAATATTGGGAGGGATGGAGACTCTCTCTCTCTTAGGTAGAAGGAGGGGTAAAGAAGTAAGAAAGAGATATGAGGAGGGAGACACATAGGGTGAGAGGAAGAAGATAGGAGATAGAAGGAGATAAAGATATCAAGAGTGAGAGAGTTATATATATAAAGAGAGAAAAAGAGAAAGGGTGAGCAAAAGAGGGAGATTGATAAAGAGAGTTAAAGTGAGGGATTGAAAGAGATAGAAGAAGAAAGAGGGAGGTAGAGAGGCAAAATGTTAGAGGGAGGGAGGGAGCAAGAGTATGAGAGTGAGAGAAGATGAGCAATGACATGGAATGAGAGTGACAGAGATACGTAGAGAATGAGAAAGAGTGAGAAATGAGGGAGGTGGACAGAAAAAGGGGCATGAGAGAGAATGAAATGAGAGATAGAGAGGGTGGTGAGAGAGAATTGTGAGAGAGAGAATGAGAGAATGAGAGAGAGTGAGAGAGAGAGCAAGAGAAAGAGAGAGAAGTGAGGGAGGGAGAAAGGAGAGACCATGAGAGAGAATGAGAATGAGGGATAGAGAAGGACAGAGAGATTTTTCATTAATTCTTCTCTCTCCCTCTCTCTCTTCCTTCCATCTAGAGAGAATCTTTTCATATTCTCTCTCTCTCATTCTCAATCATGCTCTTGCCCTCCCTCCAACATGCTCTCTTTCACTCTGACACATTCTCTGAAGGTCCATCCCCATCTCTCTCCTTCTTAGTTCTCTCATTTTATCTCTCTGTATCTATTTTCCTGTCTCTTGCTTTCTCTACCTCTCCATTCCTTTTTCAACCTCTCTCATTTTTACTTCTTTTTTTCCCTCTACCACTACCTCCTTTTCTTTGTCACTTTCTCTCCCTTTACTTCTCTTACTCTCATAGCCTCCCTCTCATTATCTCTCACTATTTTTCAACTTTATCTCTTTCTTAGCCTTTTCTCTCTCTCCCTATTAATTTCTTACTTTTACCATCACTCTATCATTTTCTCTTTTTAACTCTCACTCACTCTCTCCCCCACATGCTCCCGCTCATTTTTTCTCTCTCCCTTCCTCCCTCTACCTTCCCTCTCTAGCACTCTTACACTTCTCTCTCTTATGCTTCTCTTTCTTCTTCTCTTTCTCTCACTCCATCCTCTCTCTCTCACACTCTCATTAGAAGGGTGAGAGAGTGGAAGGGGTAGGACCTATCTCTCTCCCTACCTCACTATCACTCATTTTTATCTCTCTCTCATTCTCTCTTTTACCATATCTTTCCTCTCACTTTCCCTCGATCTCTCTATCTCTCTTTCCCTTTCCTTCTCTATCTACCCATCTCACATTCTTTCTTCTACCTCATTCTCCACGTCTCTTACGCTCTCCAATATTATTATCCTTCTCCATCTCACTTTTCTTCTCTATCTCATTCTCTTTATTTCAGTCTCCCTCCCACACTCTCAATGTCTCTCGCTCGCTCATCTCTCTATCACTCTATTTATTTCTCTTGTCTCTCTCTTGGTCACATTCTTCCTCTCTCTACATTGCTCTCTTACTGACACTCTTCTCTATCCTCCTATTTGATATATTCTATTTTCATTCTCTTATTCTCTCTTACTCTCTCACTAGCACCCCCTCCCTCCTTCTTTATCTCTCCCTCTCCCTATCTTTCATTATCTCACTATCATTCTCTCTCAAAATCCCTTCATTTATTTTGTTATTCTCACTCCCATCTATCTCTATCTTTCTCTCTCCCACTATCAATCTCTCTCTGAAGCTCATTCTCTCACTCTTCTCTTCTTTTCTTTCTTTCACTCTCCCACTCCCTCCCTCCTGCTAATTTAACCCTCCCACTATTTCAAACCCTCCTTTTCTCTCACATCCTTATCAGCCTCTTTATCACTTTACCTTTTTCCATCTCACACACTCTCTCTTGCTCTTCTTGTCCCTCTCCATCCATCCCTGCTCTCCCTTGATATTACAAGATAGAGATGAGAGAGAGAGAGAGTGGGGGTGAGAGAAAAATATTATGAGTATAGAATGAGTGATAAAGGGAGAAGTGAGAGAGATAGGCCGACAGAGGAAGGGATAAAGAGAGGATGAGAGAGTGTGTGTGTATAAGAAGGTTTGAGAGGGGGCGACAGAAAGGTGTTTCTCTTCATATCTTGCTCTATTTGTTATTTCTATCACTATCTCTCTCCCTTTCTCATGCTCCCCTTCTCACTCTTCTCTCTCTCTCTCTCGCTCTCCTCACTCTTTTTCTCTCCCCCTAACCTCTCTATATTTATCTATGTCTCTCTCTCATTTTCTATTATTATCCTTCTTCTCCCATTGTCTCATTCTTTTTGCATCCCTCCCTCCCACTTATATTCTACCTCACTCTACCTCCCTCCTTCTTTCTATATCCCTCCCCTTTCTTGCTCTATCTCACTCTTAATTTCTCTCTCCTCTGCTTTCTCCCTATCTCTCTTCTCTCTCCCTCTCCTTCTCCTTTCCGCTCTTTCTTCCCATCGCTTTGTCTCCCTTTTACCTCACTCATGCTCTCTCCAGCTCAAAGAGAGAAAGAGACCCTCCATCCCTGCATATCTTTCTTTCCCTCTCTTTATTGTTATATCTCTCTATTCTCATTCTCTTTTTCAATCTCCCTATCTCATTCTAAATATATCTTTTCCCTCCTCTTTCTCTCACTCTCTCTACCTCACTATCTCTCTTTCTATCTCTTTCTCTCACTCTCTGTAGCTTTATATATCTCTCTATCTCCCTTTCCTTCTCTAAGTATCTGTCTTTCCTATCTCTCTCACTCCCATTCTTTATTCCTTTATCTATCTCAACACACACTCTCTTATTCTTTATCTCACTTCTCTATCTATTCTCATATTTTTTCCCTCTCTTTTCCTCACCTCTCTCCCTCCCTCATTCCCTCATTCTCTGTCATTATCTATATCTCTCTTCCCTCTATTACTCTCTCTCACCCTTCCATACTCTCTCTATCTTCCTATCTCTCTCATGCTTTCTCTCGTCTCTTTCTTTCTAACTTTGTCTCTCTTTCCTTCCCCTCTCCTTACCTCTCTCTCTCCACCAATTCTAAACAATTCTCTCGCTCACTCTTTCTCTCATGTTTCTCTTTACCTCACATTCTCTCTCTTTCTCTGGCTCTCTCTATCCCTCACTCCTTCACACTCACTCTATCTCATCTTTCACTCTCACTTGCACTTCTCTCATTTTCTTTTCTCTCTCTCATTCTCTCTTTTCTCTCTTAGGCACTCTCACTCTTTTTCTCTCTACCTTTCCCTCTCCCTCTATCTTTCCACCTATCTTGCTCCCTCCTCTATCCCTCACTCTCTAACTATATTTCTCTCATCCTCCCTCCCTCTTCTTATTTCCATATATCTCTTCTTTCTTTTTTCTTCTTGCCCTCCCTCCCTTTATCTCATCTCCATATATTTCTCTCATCCTCCCTTTCTCTTTTTGCTCTTTCTCTTTCTTCCTTTCTCTCTTCGTCTCCCTCTACCTGTCCACACTCCTTCTCTCTCCCTTTTTCCACCCCCAACAACTCTTTTATCTCTCCCATCAATCTTTTTATCTATTTATCCTTGACTCTCTCCCTCAATCTCTCTCTCCCTCCATGATCTCTATCCCCGTCTCACTCTCTTCGCTTTGGCTCTCTCTTTGCCTCTCTTATGCTCTTCTCCTCCCCCCTTCCTCAATCATACTCTCTTTGGCTCTATCTTTCTCGTTCACTCCCACACAATTGATTCCTCTTTCCATTCCTGCCTCTTTAGCTTTCACTCGCTCTCTCTTCTCTTTATCTCACTTTAACTCTCACTTTTTCCTCTCTTTCTTTTTCTCCTCCACTCCCTACCTCTCTCATCTACTCTCCACTATCTCCTTTGCTCTTTCTCTCTCACTTTTTCTTTCTTGCTTTTAGTGTCTCACTTCTCTCCCCTCTAACTCCCGCCCCTCTTCATATCATACCCTCTCCCACTCTCACTCTCTCTCCCCTTATCCCACCCTCCTTCACTCTACCTTTATGACTCCCTCTCATTCTCTTGTTCTCTCCCACTATCATCCTCCCTCCATCCTCCCTCTCTCTTCCTCCCTCTCCTCTCTTTGTCGCTCTGACTATATATTCTTTCCTTGCCCTGACACTCTCTTTATCTCGAGCTATTTTTTATTCTCTCTTTCTTGCATGTTATTACTCTCTCTCCTTTGCTCTCTATTCTCACTCTAGCTCTTCCTCTTCACTCCCTCGCTCTCCTTTCTCCATCTCAAACACCATCTCCCTCTATATTTCTCTCCCCCTCTCTCTTCCTGTCTTCATTTCTCTATCTCACCCACTCTCCCCTCACCAACCATTCTCTCTCTTACTCTCACTCCCTCTCTCCTTTTCTCTCCCTCACTCTCTTTTTATCTTTTTTTCTCCCATTTACTCATTGCTCTTTCTATTTCTTTTTTCCCTTCTCTATCAGAATCTCTTTCCCTCTTGATCTTTATCTCTTTCTCCCTTCCCTCGTCTCTCTCTCCTGTCTCCATCACTCCCCTCCCTATCTCTGTCTCTACCTTACCTTAATTCTTTCTTTCATTCTATCTCTATCTCTCGTTCTCTCTTGTTCAATTGCTCAATTTTTCTTTGCTCTTTTTCCCTGTTTCTTTGCTCTACCACATTTAGTCTTTATCTACTTCTATCACTCATCGTCTCTTTCCCACTCTCCCTCACACACTCTCTTCCTCTCTTTTTCTCCTTCCTCTCTCTGTATTTATCCCACTCTCTCTCTCTCTCTCCTTTTTTATCACTATCTTTCTCTAGCTACACACCCTCTCTTCTTTCTTTCTCACTTTCTATCTCTCACTCACTCTCGCTATCTTTCTTTCTCTCTCTCCCTCCCTCCCTCTTTTCACTCCCTCTGTCTTTCTCTCTCACTCCCTCTTTCTCTCTCCCTCACTCCATTCACTGGTTCTCTCTTTCTCCCTCTTATTTTTTTCACTTTATCTTGAAATATTTTCTTTTTCTCATTCTCCCTCAAGCACTCCATTCACTTCTCTCTTTTTCCCCCACTCCCTCCTACACTCTCTCTCCATCGTCTCCCTCGCTCTCTCTCCCTCTCACATAATATCTCTTCCTCTTCAACTTTCTCACTTCTCTCTCCCTCTCTTCCCCTTAAATACCTACATCTTTTCATCTATCACTATCCCTTTCTCTCTAGCTATTTACATCTCTCTTTATTCCACCCTCTTGCTCCCCTTCTATCACTCCCTCCCTTCCACACTCATTATCCCTGACACTCTTATCCACTCTTTCTCTTTCTCTCTATCGCTTTGACTATATTTTTAACTTACTATCCCGCTCTCTTCTTCGTACTCTCTTTTCCCCTATTCTCCCTTTCTCTCTGCCTATTTTTCTCTCTCTTTCTTTACTTTCTATCTTCTCTCCTTCATCTCCCCATCCATCTATACCTATTTGTCTCTCTTCTTTCTCTCTCTCTCACCCTCTCCCCCTTTACTTTTTTATCTCGTATGCTTGCTTTCTCCCTTTATTGTTTTCTATTTCTCTCTAACTTTCACTCTCTGATCCCTCTTTCTCTCATTCCCACCCTGTCTGTCTCTCTATTCTCTCCCTTGCTCATCATTTTTTCTTACTCTTTATCATCACTTCCTGTCACTCCATTTCTCTCTCTCTCTCTCACTATCTCTATCACCCTCCATTTCTCTCTTATTCTCTCCCTCCACTCTCTACCCTTCATCCTTATCTCTCTTTCCTGCTAATCTCTCCATCTCCCTCCCTCCATATCTTTCCGTTCGTCTCTCTCTTTCCTCTCTCTCTTTCTCATACTATCAACCACTCTCACACTCTCACTCGCTATCTCTCCCTCTCATTCTCTCTAACTCTATCCATAACTACCTTTATTCCTCGCGTTGTTGCTCTATCTTTTCTCCCTCTCCCACTCTTCTTTTTCTCGTTTTTGTTAATAAGTATCCTCACACTACCTTTTTTGCTCTCTAACTCTCTGTAGGTCTCTCTCTCTCTCCATCTATCTCCCTCCTTTCCTCTTCTCTCACTCATCTTTCTCCCTCTCTTTTTCTCTCTCTTTCTCCCTCTTTCTAACTCTTGATATCTCTCTCCCTCTTGCTTTATTTCTCCCACTCACCTCTCTCTTTCTCTGACTCCCTCTCCCTCCCTTCTACTGCTTTGGCAATTTTCTCTAATTCTCTCTCTTTCTCTCTCACACCCACTCTCTTCTACTCTTTATCTCCCTTCCTCCCTTATTTGACTCTCTCTCCCTCCCTTCTTCTCTCTCACTCCCACTCTCTTACTCTCTATCTCCCTTCTTCTCCTCTCACTCTCTTTTCTCTCTCTCTCACTAATTCTTACTCTTTCTCACTCTATATTCTCTCATTCACTCTCTTTTCTCTAACTCTCTCTCACTCTCCATCTTCCCTAAGTCACTCTTTATTATCACACTATCTCTTGTCTCTATACTCTCACTCTTTTTTTCTCTATACCTCTCTCTCTCTCTCTCTTTATCACTCTCTCTCTTTATCATCCCACCCATCGTGCTTTCTCCTCTATCCCTGACTGTCTCAATATATTTCACTCCCTCTTCCTCCCTCGCTCCTTACCTCTCCATCTAGCTTTCTTTCTTCACCCTCTTTCTTTCCCTCCCTCTCTTTCTCTGACACTCTTCATCACTCTTGAACTCTCTCTTAATCTCTCTTTCTCTTCTCTTTCGACTCTCTTCCTCTCTCTTTCTATCTCATCCTTTCCTTTCTCGCTTTTCCTTCACTCCCTCCCTTCCTCTCTCTTTCTCGCTCTCCCCCTCTCTCTATGGCTCTTACTATATTCTTCTCTTGCTCTCCTATGCTCTTTTTCATTCTAGCTATTTCTCTCTTGCTTGGTTTATTCTCTTCTCTCCATTCCACTCTCCATCCATCTCTCTCCTTTTCTCTCTCTACCTCCCTCACTTTCCTTTCTCTCTTCCAATCACTCCCTCTATCAGTTCCTTCTCTCTTACTTTCTTACTAATTCTTCTCACTCTTGCACTTTCTCTTCTCTCCCTCTCTATCTTCTTCCTCCCTCTTTTTCCCTCTTTTTCTCTCTCAATATCTCACACTCTCTCCCACCCTCATTCTTCCTACTCTCTCTCCCCTCCCTCACTCTCTCACATTGTCGCTTTCAACCTCACTATTTCTCCCTCTCCTTCCCACTCTAGCTCCCTCTTGCTTCTCTTTTTCTCAGTCTCCTCTCTCTCCAATCCCTCTTATAGTCTCTCTCACTCTCTTTCTATCATTATATCTCTTCTCTCTCTGTAGTACTCTCTTCTCTGTCTCACACCTTCTTTACTTCCCTCTTTGTCTCTCCATATGCATACTCTCTCTCTCTCTTTTACGACGTATCCTTGAACTTTCCCTCCCTCCCTCCCTCTTTTCTTCCTTCCCTCCCTCTATTTTATTTTGTCACTCCCTTTCTCCCTCCTTCTCTATATATTTCTCTCACCATCTCTTTCCCCCTTGCTCTTTCTTTTCTATAACTTTATCTTCTCTCTCTCATCTCTCTCTCTCTCCCACTCCCTCTCTTATGTCATTATTCTCCTACTATCCCTCTTCTCTCTCTCACCCGCTCTTTCACTCTCCCACTCTCTTTAGCTCTCTCTATCTCCATCACCCTCCGTCCCTCCCTCACTCTCTCTTTATCTCTATTTTCTCTCACTGTATCTATATAACTCTACTTCTCATTCCCTCCCTCCTGCTCACGCCTCTCTCTTCTCTATTTCATCCCTCTCTCTCTTTATCCCTTTCCCACTCTCACTCTTCTCTCTCTCTTTTCCCTCTTTCTCTTTCTCTCCTAACTAACTGCCTGTCTTTCACTTTCACTCTTCACTCACACTCTCCCTCTTCCTCATCTCTCCCCTTTCACATCTCTCTCATGCATCCCCCTCGCTCTCAAAATATTAACATGTTTCTCCAAAAATGTTATAATTCTGATTTTGGGGGACATTTTGGTTGAATTATCAGATCGACAATTTAAAAGAATTATGGAAAAATTTGTGAATCCAACAAAAATGGATTGGTCAGTCAAACTTGAATATGCTTTGTGGGCTTATAGGATTGCATACAAAACTCTTATAGGAATGTCCCCACATAGGCTAATATTTAGGAAAGCTTGCCACTTACCAGTTGAACTTGAGCATAAAGCATGTTGGGCAATTAAAGAGTTCAATTATAATTTGAAAGATGCTGGTGAGAAAAGATTATTGCAATTAAATGAGCTTGAAGAGATAATGAATGAGTCTTATATGAGTGCTAAGATTTATAAAGAAAAGATGAAAATGTGGCATGATCCGAGGATTCTTACTAAAAATTTTCAGCTAAGACAACAAGTTTTTGCTATATAATGCAAGGTTAAGATTATTTCCAAACAAACATAAGTCCAGGTGGATGGGCCCATTTGTTGTGATGAAAGTTTATCCTTATGGAACTGTGGATATCAAAGATCCCAAAACTGAAAAAAATATTTAAAGTGAATGGTCATAGACTGAAACCTTATTTTGTAGAGTATTGGCATTAATTTAACGATCAAATGATGTTGGGTCAACCATAATAAGCACTGGTAACGTCAGGCTGACGATGTAAAACCAAGCGCTCTGTGGGAGGCAACCCATAGTTATCTGTGTGTTTTTGCTTTAATTGTTGTTTATGTGTGATTAAGAAAATTTGGGGTAGTATTTTTTAGACTATTATGTGTTATTAATGATTTTAAGACTTATTTTAGTGATCTAGACATACTAAAATGAGAATTTGGATGCTAAGTTGATATTAAAACTTTAGGGGTTGATTTCCTACATTAATAGAAATGTTCTCTGATTTTTTCAAGGTTAGGAATTATCTTTAGCTTTGAAACACTAATTTTCAGGCCTAGTTGTCTATTTTTGCTTAAAATAATCATATAAATTAAAATATAAATAAAAAAACATGAGACTTATGTTGGTAGGTTTTCTATGGTTAGAGGACTCTAGGAAAATTATAAATTAAGTTTAAATATTTATGTAAATTACTATTGTTAATTAAGTCATAAAAATTCACTAAAATTAAAATGAATAAAATAATACTAAAAAATTAACAAAAATGATTCCACACTGTAATTACTGATCCACTTAGCTCACTGTAAAAATTTGAAACCCATTTGAATTAATTTGATCACTAAAATCTATTTTCTAAGTAATATGATATTTTTGCATTAAAATAATTATAATAAATTAACTATAATTAAGAAAATTATAATAAAAGTGGTTTTCTAAGGTTTCTTGTGATCAGGGACACTTAGGAAAATAAAACATATTTTAAAATAATTAGTTTATTTTTTAGCTACTTTTTGAATTAAAAATAATTAAAAAATAATCAAAAATTTCAAAAATATGAAAAAGCCCAAAATTGTTCCCAATGGTTCTTTGATAACTTAAGACCCCTTAAAATACTTCTCTTAATTTCCCTTAGTTATGTATTTTTAAATGCCAAAAATGAAATTTTCTTAATTTTTCATTAAAATATTTATAATAAATAAGAAAAAATTTGCAAAAAAAAAAATTATTTGTTTGAGTTTTCTGGGCTTAGGTAGATTTAAGAAAAATATAACAAGTGATTTTTGAAACTAAAATATTTTTCCCATTTAATTAATCTTTAATATCAATAAATAATTATAATAATCAAAATATAATTTAAAAAAGTCATGAAATTTTGTTTAAGTACTCCTCTAACCTAGGTGAACCTCCATTAATTCTCCCATGAACATAAGTTTTCCTTTGATTAACTAAGTAAATTAACATTTAAAATCATATTTTCTTAGTTAAAATAATTATATAAATTAAATAATAATTATAAAAATCATATGTTCTCCTCTAATACTTTAATTAACCCATGAGTGGGATAACATAAAAATTTCGAAGTCATTAAAGTTATATTTGATGAGTTATGAAATGGAGAGCCCTAGGGACAAATTGGTAATTTTGGACTTTGATGGCTTAATTAAAATTTAGGATTAACCAAATGAGTGAATGGGTATATTTTGATCATAATGAAAACTTTTGGATGTTTGAAACATAATGGGTTAAGAGGTAGAAACCAATTTATCACATTTGCATGATAAGGGTAGGATTGTAATTTTGTTAATTGCTATGACTTGGAGGTTAATTAAGCTGGATGATAGTAAAGTAGTGGGCTTGAGTTAGGAAGATAATAATTTAATTATTTTAAGCCCCTAATTGGTGATTAGATGATAGCATGTTCCTTTAATGAGAATTGAGCTCACTTTAATTGACGTTTTGATTATTACAAACCTACCCCGAGGTTGTATTTAAGGGCTTAGTAGTGAACTAGGCTTAATCCAAGATTTTTTAATGAGGCTTAGAAAAGATAATATAACTGATCATGAACATTTTGAAAAATAGTATGAGCCCGATTTTATTTGGAGTGTAAAATCCTTAATGACTCTGAGTCTGTCCTTCGGGGCATTCACTCACATAACATTTAAATAAGACATTAAGTGATTGTCGGATTGCCCCACACTTGGGATGGTTAAAATATCAAGGTTCACTGATTATAGGGTGCATTAATTCAATGAAACTAAATCTAAATTTGGATGATTAACTGAACAATATATTAAGATCAAATGAACTCAAAATGTTTCAAAGGATTTTAAAAGTTATTCAGGGTTATGCCCCAACCATTTTAAAATCCTTTGGATACTTTGTGAGACAATTTAAGTTATCATTCTTTGTTCAAGAAAATAATCCATTAAAACCTTGAAGGATCCACTAAGTTATGACATAGGACTCGGTAAATACGCCGTAAACTGGTTTTCTTACTTTCCATTTCTTGCAATTTATTCAAATTTCTATGAAAATTATATATATGTCATGAGCTCTAACATTTCAGCGGGAGTGCAAGAACATGATAAATACACATTTACATTTTTTGCAATGCAATTTTCTTTCCTTTTACTTTACTGCTTTTCCTACCTGTACTTGCTTTAATTACAAAAGTTTTTTTTAATTAAAAATTTGAAAATACTTTTTTTCAAAATTAAACAACATTTTTAAAAAACAACATAACCAAGAATTTTATAACAAATACTTTTGAATTTAAGGTAGTCCCTCGGACGAGGTAACCCACAATTGCTAACGAGATCTCCCTAGTATAAATGAGCTTAACAACTCGTTTGAGTTAATTAAATTCAAAAGAAAATTTTGGTGCTGGAACATGGGAACGGTGGGATCCTAAATGGTGTCACTCTAATCAACTTTGACCCCCCTCATAATGATTGAACTGAACTTATCATTTAAACCTTTGAACCTTTAGACTTTAGGACTGCTACTTTGTCGAGGAGCTTGGAGGTAGTCCCATGGGTAGCATGGCAAACGAATCTACAATAACAATCTCTTCTTTAGAGTTGAACAACAAGCTAGAGGATTTCAAGGTCATTCTCCTAGTATAACATAAATCCTCACGTTATCTTTAGGCCTTTGCACAATCATGTTGTCCAATTTAAGCCTTGATTTGTTTTAAGATTCTGAGGTTGTCGTTCTTTACAACATAAATCTTCTTATCTCCCAAGCTATTTTTTTGATTGTGTCATACAAATGCAAGCCCTAAATAGTAATAATTGGCACGATGAAAATCTTGATATTCTCAAAATTGAAGCCGAACCATAGGATAGGGAAATCATTGAGGTTCTCCTCAGGATCTGAGACAACCCCTAGTTTTCTCCCTTTGGATTCCATAACAATATTCTAAATTTGTTTTCCGATCTTCGAAAAATCCCATCCCTTGAAATTCTTGAAAAAAATATTTTCTGATCTAAATCGAGAGCTTTCTTATGTGACCTCGTTCATTTAAGATGTAACTAACTATAGAGGCTTGCCCTTATATGAAACTTTAAGAACCCAACTTAATATAAATCCTATCTAATCTTTTATATTAGATGGGGAAACTTGTTGGTCAACTTAAAGGTTCGCAGACTAAAACGGATGTCATAAATTCTTTTGTTTATTTAATCGAGCCTCATGGACAAGTGATATGTCTATTCCTTGGGATAGGTATGTCACTTGTAGTGTTGTACTCGTTTATTTAAACTATTGATTATATGGGATCAGTTCAGACTCATATTTTCAAAATTAAAATATTACTTTCCAAAAATAATATATATTATATTAAATCAATTATATTTTTTTCTGAAAAGGCGACCAACAATCTATTGGTGACTCTTCTAGGGAACTAATTTCTCTCTGCATTATGATCGGCAAGTCATGTCTTCATATATCGGTAATATGTCCATGTCCCTCATGAACCAGATTACTCTTCCTCCGTTATCATACTTTACTCATTTCTTTCTAGGGCAAGTACGGTCAATTTTTTTTTATTTCAGGTCCGTTTGTTTAATCACCTCTAAAATAGAGGTTCAAGAGTCTTTTAGGACTTTATCTTTTGTGTGGGGTCGGAACCCTAATAGGTGTGTTGGTGGACTAGTTTCGCTTGGGAGATGTGTATTATGAAGATTGGTCCTGCACTGGGTCCTAAACTTCACCATTTCCTCATGCCTTTCGGGTTTGGTTTGTTTTTTCTTCATAGCCAGGTTATTACATCTCTTAATCCTCTTTTAATTTGTTAATCAAAACTTTTTAATGTTATAATCACAAAAAAATAATAAATTTGAACATGAAAGTAAGAAAGGATGTGCCCAGTCCACAGAATGACCTTTATTAATTTTTAGTGTTTGCACTGAAACTATAAAGTTATGGTCGATAGTAACCCTCTGAACTTTTCCTTTGAAGCTACTACAATGGCGTTCCTTAATCTCACTTTCTCCTGTAACCTGCCTACCTATCGTGATGCCCGCAACATTGTACCCACAATTAAGTTTAGAGCTGGATTTGATGAATTTGAGGTCGTACTTGGTAAAGCCCCATTCATCTTCATAAGAGTTACTACTCCAAAAGTTCATGAGCTATTCGCTGAGTTTGATTTGAATTGTCATTAGGACTTCCCTTCATAAAAGAAGATGAAGATCGCTACTGCCCCGACACCCGTTAATTCTATCGTCCCCGCAAATGTCTGGTCAAGATTTTTTACACCTACTGGTGTCAGATTCACTATTATTGTGTCTACCGTACCATCATTTAAAGGAAAAGAAGTTTTGATTGAAGCAGGTTTAATTGATGGGTTCACTACTCTGTCATCAGTATTTGAAGTCGGTTCCAGCTCAGAGGTTAAGACACCGACTAAGTCCCAAAGAAGAAACCAAAACCAGAAGATTCATAAGGGCCCAGGCTACAAAGATAGCCTTTATTGATGAGATTCCTCACCAAGAGGAACTCAAATTGCTTGAGATTGCTCCTCTCCTACGAGGAAGTAGGTTTCATATGTTAATGTATACAACTGGGGATGAGAGCATCTATAGGATTATCGTTACTCTATTGTCACCACAGGATCATGGTAAGCTGAAGGAGAGGCCCACTCCTATCACCAAAGTCCACAAAGTGTTTCAAAGACTAGTTGTTAAAGAGGGTACTGTCGCTGAGTTGCTCAACCGAGTGGGATGCATAGTTTCACCCCAGATGAAGAAAGAAATCTTGAAGGATATCAGATATGCCTGCTAGTTCTAGAAAATAGTTGAACTACCTCCATCTCATGCTCTAGTCAGATTTTGGCTTGGGAGCCGTGTTGATAATATTACCACTGCCACAAATTCTACCATTGTTGCTCTGAAGTCCATAAGACATCAACCGGCTACGTCACGTCTGGGTTCGAGGATACCACCTACCACTATTCATGAAGAATTCCCAAAGAAAGATAAAGGTGATAGACTCGTTACCGGTGTACTTGGTCTGCCTCGCGGGGAGCATACTTCTCTTTGACACACCGATGCCTCCTCAAAGACAATCCATCTTAAAGCATCGACAACGATGAAGAGATAGAGTGGGTACCCAAGGGAGATGTACCAGTACGTTCTGATGAGCTCGTAGGGCAATTTTGTGGGATAAAGCATAGGTCTGATGTGTCAAAGATTGTTACCGCCGTTGTTCAAAGTCCTTTGTACTGTAGGATGATGTTCAAGAGAGACCTCCATATCTCAAGATTCAGGAGATAGTATTCAAAGGAAAGGTAGGAGAAGCTAAGAGTTGAGATTGTAGAATTGGCTAAAGAGCGAGGAGTAGGTTTTGATGATGATGACGATTTTGATTTCACAGATTATCTTCAAGAGGAGTTCATGGAGATTAATGTTGTTGAAAATAGGGCCACTACATCTACATGCAATGCTCCACTTTCTGGTGAGGAGAACCCCACAGATGACCTGCGAAGGGCCATTCAAATAAGAGATAAATAGATCATACGAATGGAGAAAAAGATCGAAGAGATGGCTGCCACTATGACTGTCATGGCTACAGTGCGCGGACAATCTCAGTCCAGCAATTACCTTCACTTGAGGTCAATTAGCTCGAGGTTGTACATATTATAGATGATAGAAGGGAGGTCATTTCTATCAGTAGGCATTGACCACAAAAGAAAGATTCCATCCAGAGTTTAGTACCAGAAAAAAACTTGAAGCAGATGGTCGGACAACAAGTTTAGGAGGCCATAGCCCAGTCTAAGGTTAGTGCATCAGTTTCAAAGTGTAGACGTTACCCGGAGGAATTTGATGTCGTGCCCTACCCCAACGGCTTTGTGCACCAAACTTCAAGACTTTCAATGGGACTGAAAATCCCCACCAACATATAGCCCACTTCAGAGCCAGTTGTTGTGATACCAGAGACAATGAAGTGTTGTTGTTCCCTGAGTTTGTCAGCATTTTATCAGGGATAGCATTTGACTGGTATGTCGAGTTGCCCAATAGATAGGTAAAGATATTTTATGAGTTTGAGCATATATTTGTGAAGGTGTTTGTCAGAGCGCAACACAATGTCATCATATGAGATCTCGTGGTGGAAAGACGAAAGCCTAATGAGACCTTGGTTGACTATATATTAATGTGGAGAAACTGAAGCATGAAGTGTGAACCTCAGCTACAAGAATAACATGCGATTGAGATTCTACTCAAAAGCATTCACAGACCAATAACTTTCATGCTCAAGGGATCACAATCAAGTCATTTGAGAAGTTACTTAATAAGGCCAACAGCTTGAAGGGGGAGGTTAAGCATATGTATACCCAGCAAGAGACTGAGAAGTTTAGAACAGTGAAGATATTTGAGAAAAAAGCTAGGACAGTTGAAACAGTTGATAAGAGCAAGCAACTAATGAAGATTCAAGCTGAACAGTCTCGTCAGGGTTCTCAGCAGTCATCACATCATGACTAGTTTCATCGGCAGCAGTAGACTCAGTAGTATGGCAAGTCTAGACAACAGTCGTATCAAAAAGGACCGTACAGGAAAGATGGTAAACATGGTTCAACATTTGTAGAGTGGATGAGTAGGGTGTATTCTTTCAAGGATGAAGTTGTGTTAAAGATGTTCAAAAATTTGATGAAGAAGTCAAGTTCAGATTGACAGAGCCAATGAAACCAGAAGAGGTTGATAATAAGGTTCATCCCAACTATTGTCCATACCACAGACTCCTTGGACAAACCAGATAGGGATGTTTTAGTTTTAAGGATTGGCTCAAGCGGAATCTCACAGAACCAAAAATAATGATTCTGAAAGAGGTTCTGTATATAAGATTTTGGTCGAGCGAATCACCCCAATAGAGTCATATTCAGAGGAAGGTGGTTGGAGCACAGTCTCGAGCAGAACATCTAAGAAGATACTGGATCAAATTTTGACCACGTCAAAATAAGCCGCCATTCAGAGTCTACAACCTGCTAGGCTGAAGATGGAGATCACTCCAGAGAAGTCACGTCAACCGAAGAAGAAGAAGAATGAGATTCTGCACAAATGAAGACTAATAATGTGAGGGGTAGGATAGGTGGTGCCTCTGTTAGATTGGTTGTTTCAGTTTTAGGGGAGAAATTCCTCAAACCGCTGACCATGTATAACTATCTTTTAGTCCCTACGGGGTCTTTCAAACATAATGATTACAATTTTTGCTACATTTTAACTATCTCAAGTGATAATGTAACTGACTGTAAGCAATCTAACCCCAATCTTTATTCCCAAACTGATTCTCAAATCATACTTTTAAGTCCGAGAAGCCTACTAATGGGAATGAGAAAGACGTCGACAACACCAGTTACAACAGTTCTGGGAGTGAGGAGCCAGTCCTCAAGTGTCAAGGAACCCCGATAAAAATCAACTTGGACTTGTTAGAGCCAGAAAAAAACTAGAAAAAATGGCTACAACATCAAAAGAAGAAGAAATTACAGAAATAAATTTAAGAAGTGGGAAGGTATTACCTCCAAGGACAGCTCTAATGGACAAAGGAAAGCAAATAACACTCGAGAAGAACCACCTCAGCCTACGCCACTAGAAGAGACCCATAATCAAGTTAAAATTGGTGGTCTTTATAAAGTGGATTATAACGTACTAGCTCTTCTAAGGAGGTGTCAAAGGATATGAGAGAATATCTGGTCATGATCCTACTTGATCCAGAAATTTGCGTAGCTCTGTTGGCCAGCACATCCTCGGATGAAGTTAGTTTGTGAAAGGAACAGCTTGGGATGATCTTCACCAATGAAGACTTGCTGCTTGGTACTACCGATTTCAACCGACCACTCTACATCTCCGTCAACATCAGCAGATTTGTGCTCTCCCAAATTTTGGAAGATCTGGGAGAGTCACTTAACTTGATGAGTCTACAGACGTTAGCATATTTTGATATTGACGCTCAAGAGCATATCGTCGATAAGATGATGTTAAGAGGATTCAATCAGAAAGGGGAAAGAGGTTTGGGATCAATTACGTTACTGATGAAGGTTAGAGAGCTAGTATTAACAACTAAATTCCATATTATCAATGTGGAAACATTGTTCAACATTTTACTTGGTTAACCATAGATTAATGAGCATAATACTGTTCCGTCATTGCTACACCAGTGCATCAAATATTACAAAGAGGGACAAGAATATTGCATCAAAGGGGATTTACAATAGTATTCAGTTCATGAGGTAGGCATCCATGAAGACGCCGCCTACTATGCTCCTGTAAAGAAGATCGTCTTCTCTCGAGAAGTTATGTTAAATAAGATGAAATATTCAAAGAGATTACAAGAGCAAAATGGTTCAACTTTGCTTCAATGATCTGTCATCACTCATTTGCAATGAGTAGGTGGAGGTTCTTTTAACCAACAAGAATGTTGAACGAACAAAGCTGACCATCAGCATCAACATGGATGAGAGTTCTGATGAAGATGAATTTGATGAAGAGATGATGATGATAAAATAAAAGAAACCATAGTTTCAGATTTCCTTGGAAGAAGTGGAGAAAAGTGAATATGAGTCAATGTACGATCGGATCAACCACTACATGCACTCCATGACCCTTACTCTAATTCACCCTCAAAAGCTTGAGGTTTAGAGGTTAAGGAAGTTTGGGGTATTGGTTTAAAACTGATCAAGTTTTGCTATGCTTCTCCTACTACTAGTTATGAAACTCTGGTAAATTTGGAAGAGGATGATTCTTAAGAATTAATGTAATTACCATTTGGTTACTTTTCTCATTATATTCAAAAATTAATTCAACATGGATATATGTCGAAGCAAATGCAGAAGGATAAACTACAACTCCTTAAGAAATTATGGAATGTTAAAGGTCGAACTGTTAACTCAAATAAGGGTCTCAAATTTGGTACAATAGGACCAGTCGATGATTCAGAATTTTGCACAGTTGTTAGTAGGAAATTAGAAGAAGATTGCCTCGATGTGAAGAACGATTTTGAAGACTCTCTAATAGATAATGCTCTGCCAGAGTTCAAAGTGGAAATTAAGTCAATAGTCGATGAGTGGAAGGAGGTTAACCTCGGGACCGAGGAGCAGCCACGATCGACCTTCATAAGTTCTCTACTCAGCGAAAAGGAGTCCACGTATTTAATTAGATCACTATCAAAATTTAACGATTGCTTCTCTTGGCGCAACAAAAAAAAGCTAGGATTGTCGTGACAAGTTGTAGTTCACAGACTTGGAGTGGACAAGAGTATGACTCCAGTGAAACAAGCTCTTAGAAGAATGCTCCTCAAAATAGAACAACATGTCATTGTTAAGTTAAAGAATTTAATAGATGCTAACTTTGTACGAGAAGAGCAATATCCCACATTGTTAACCAACATCATTTCAGTTAAGAAAAAGAATGGGCAGATTCGTGTATGTG
Source organism: Phalaenopsis equestris (assembly GCF_001263595.1). Classification (NCBI taxonomy): domain Eukaryota; kingdom Viridiplantae; phylum Streptophyta; class Magnoliopsida; order Asparagales; family Orchidaceae; genus Phalaenopsis; species Phalaenopsis equestris. The sequence goes on from NW_018247364.1 coordinate 198,282, forward strand.
TCGACTTCAGGGATTTAAACAAAGAGTGTCCAAAGGATGAGCTTCCACTACCAATACCAAAATTAATGGTGTACATCACATCAACACATGAGATCTTCTCTTTCATGGATGGATACAATCAAATTAAAATTCCTGCAGAAGATGCACCACATATGGTCTTCAGAATGCTGATTGGGATCTTTTGTTACACAGTGATGTCGTTTGGATTGAAGAATGCTGGAGCCACATACCAACTTGCTGTGACCAACATATTTGATGACCTCTTCCATAACCAGGTGGAATGCTATGTGGATGATTTGGTATTCAAAAGTAAACTGTGAATAGAGAACCTGTATGAATTGAGGATTATTTTTGAAAAATTATGATAAAATAATCTTAAGATGAATCCCATAAAGTGTACCTTCGACGTACCTATGGGAAATTTCTAGGATTTGTTGATCGTCATCGAGGAATCAAGATCAATCCATATAAGATTAAATTTATCTTGGAAATGCCACCTTCCAAAATCTTGAAACAACTGCGGTCCTTTCAAGGTAAATTGACATACCTGAGACGCTTTATATCAAATTTGTTAGGTAGGTGTTGACCCTTTTCGACATTAATTAAAAAGGGTGCCAAATTTGTTTGGGAAAAGAAATGTCAATGGGCCTTTGAGGATATTAAGCAGTATTTAAAGACACCAGCTGTTTTGGAAGCCCCCATCCTAAGAAAACCTTTGATATTTTATACCGCTGCCTTAGACGACTCTCTTAGAGCCCTGTTAGCTCAGATCAATGACGAAAACAAACTCTACTACTTGAGCCAACGTTTAATACCAAGGGAGGTAAATTATCCTCCTATTGAGAAGCACTATCTAGCTTTATATTTCACCTCCCAAAAGCTAAGACATTACATGCTTTCTCATAAGATCGCCCTTATTTTGAAAGTTAATTCGTTGCAACATCTGATGACCTGACTAATACTTTCTGGATGCTTAACAAGCTGGTCAATGATTTTATTACAATTTGATATAACTTTTGTACTCATTCGCGCTATCAAAGGACACATTTTAGTCCATTTTCTTGTAGCACACCCACTTCCGACTGGGTTCCCTCTCAATGATGAATAACCAGATGAGCAGATACTACAAGTGAAACCGTCCAGTGCCAAAAGTTGGGAGATATATTTCGATGGAGCTTCATCAGCCAAAAAGGATAAAGGATTACAAATAGTCATACCAGAGATAGCAGGGATAGTTCTAATTTTTTTAACACTAGATCAGATAATGTTAAGGCTTTCCTACCACTTAACAGAGTTTTGCATGAATAATGAGGCAGAATATGGAGCTTTGATTGCCAGAATAAAGTTAGCAATAGCAATGGACATAACAGATGTTTCCATCGATGACGATTAACAGCTCATAATCCAACAAGTTGTCAGATAATACAAGATTTAGAAGCTGATATTAGAGAAATACCACCAGCACGCAATGAATTTATTAGAACAGATTCCCAGTGTGACACTGTATAGGATTCCTCAGGGAGATTCCCAGTGTGACACTGTATAGGATTCCTAAAGCAGAAGAGCTGCAACCACGGTTGCCAATCAGCACTAGAGACGATTCAACATTGAAGAGAGAAGGCATAAGTATTGCCAGATGTTCAAGACCTGATGGAAAGGGTCAGTCACTTGTAGTTAATGATTACAATGCCGCCGGGGACTTAGTTGGTGCTTCTATAGAGAGGATTCATGATGCACCACTGAGGAGGATGCAACGTAGAAATTCCAACTGTTTCAAGCACAGAGCCTTGAAGTGACTGGAAAAGAGACATGCTAAGGAAACAACTCCAATGTTAGCTTTGATTCATGAAGAAATCTACAACCCAAACTTGAAAGAGACTTCCACTAGTCCACCCAACACAGAGGACGAGCCAGAGAAATTTCTAGAGCCTACATCTTCTGGGATCAACGATAAGCTTTGTGCATAATTCCACATGTTTAATGAAAAATCCCAAGAAGGACTTCGTCAATAGGAGCATTTTACAGAATGCCCACTGTAATATCCTCCACCTAGAGAGCTACGGGACCTTTGAAGAATACGCAGTCGCCAACATGAGGTTCAGAAGTGCAGACCACCTAGAGGTAGAGCTATGCATACTACATTTTCCAGAGCTGCTACCTTCATGGAGTCTTCTAGAGGGTGAGAAAGAGGAGAAACCCTGATGTTTGTAGAGGATTCCTACATTAGAGTTAGAAAGGATGAGCACGGTCCAAAAGCAAAAGTTTGAGTACAATGAGGAAATCTGAGGAAAATTCATTAATATTCTGGAAGGATTGGAACTACACATTGGAGTATTCTCAGAAAGTGATGAAAGAAAGATTATGGAATTAGGTCAAGCTAGTTTATTGATGAAGAAGACATATTCAGAACAACAAAAATGGATGCGCGGAAAAGGCAGGATCACCATCTAGTGTGGATGTTGTTACAACTTTGTTAAAGACAGGCAAGGGAACCCCCCGTACATTCTAAGATATGACGAGGTGGATCCCTTGTCATCCGCGATAAAGCACATGATTAAGAGAATGGTAAGATGGAGTATACTGCGAGCAGATTGCATCCCAAATAGCTGCATCATCAACATCTATTAGGAAGGGGACTACATTCCTCCCCACATAGATCACCAAGGTTTTGTCAGACCATTTTGTACAGTTTCTTTCATGAGTAAGAGTAATATTCTGTTCGGAAGCAGGATAGATATTGTCAGACTCAGAGAGTTTAGAGGTCCAGTTGAAATTCTACTACTGGTTGGTTCAATGCTGATTTTAAAAGGAAATGGAGCAGAACTGGCAAAACACTGCATTCCTAAAATATCGTGCCGCAGAGTCTCGGTCACATTACAAAGAATGGATGACAGTAAGATACAATATGGATTCCAGCCTAATCTAAAATTAGAAGAACTACACCTGTAGGAGCTATGAGATAGTTGTACCTCTAAGTATACGCGAAAAGACCTTTGTTCTAAAGTGTAGCTTAGAAGTTTAGCTTGATCAGAAGCTTACCCCAGGGGACAGACACTTGTTACATTTTGCACTACGTCACAACAGAGAAGATACGATATATGGTACTATAGTTTCCACTGATGTACTCAACATTTTGTTTTGAAGATTTCAACATAAGATCAGTTGTACTGCATGTTTAAAGTTGTTTAACAATGTTTATTTTTTATTTCAGCATATTTTGTTAACTTATCTCTTTTGTGTGATTGATGAAAAGCCGCATGACCACGTGTTGTTCCTAAATTATAATGAACAAAGAACGATATAAAAAGATTCTAATAAAAAAAGAAAATTAAAATTCAAAATTAAAGCAAAAATAAAAGAAATTGAATTTGATAATCTTAATAACAACAGTAAATGATAAGAAATGGTAAATGATTTTCCTCGAGATTCTCTACTCCGCGTCTCTCTCACATCTAGAGTTATCCGCACAAATTTACACAACTCAAACTTTTCACAAATTTTACAATTCTTTTATCCTTTTCATAAAGTTTCACACTTTGTACTAGATTCCACAAATTTTCTGCACTCTTTCCACAAATTTTCCGTACTCATAATGCTCTCGAGAACAATACCTAAATTATGATTCCATCTCTTGAGATAGGTGTGAGACCCCCTTGAATGGAGTAAAGCATCCTATTCTTATCCTTTTGAGATCGGTGTGAGACCCCTTAAATGGAGTAAGTCTTTCGATTCTCATCTTTCTGGAGTTGGTACCTAAATTTCAATTCTCATCTAATGATCAGTACCTAAATTCCGATTCTGATGTTTTAAGATAGGTGTGAGACCCTCTTAAATGGAGTAAGGCATCCAATTCTCATCCTTTTGAGCTTAGTATGAGAGCCCCTTAAATAGAGTAAGGCTTCTGATTCTCATTCTGAGGCTGGTATCTAAATTCTAGTTCCAATTCCGGGGTCATTACCTAATTTCTGATTCCCTTCCGCTACCTCTTGGGTTAGATGTGAGTCTCCAAGGTTTTCTTCCCAATGTAGCAAATTCAAATACTTGAGATCAGTGTGAGACCCCCTTAAATGGAGTAAGGCTTATGATTATCATTCTGGGGCTAGTACCTAAATTCTAGTTCCCATTCTAGGATGATTAACTAAATTCTAATTCCCTCCGCTACCTCTTGGGTTGGATGTGAGACCCTAAGCTTTCCTTCCCATTGTAGCAAATTAAAATTCTTGAGATTGGTGTGAGAATCTGTTAAATGGAGTAAGGTTTCTGATTCTCATTATGAGGCTGGTACTTAAATTTCAGTTCAAATTCTGGGGTCAGTACCAAAATTCTAATTCCCTCCGCTACCTCTTGGGTTGGATGTGAGTTCCTGAGCTTTCCTTCCCAATGTAGAAAATTGAAATTTTTGAGATAGGTGTGAGACCCCTTAAATGGGTAAGGCTTCTGATTCTCATTCTGAGACTGGTACCTAAATTCCAGTTCTCATTTTGAGGTCAGTACCTAAATTCTGATTCCTTTCATTATATCTTAGGTTAGATGCGAGTTATAGAGCTTTCCTTTTCAATGTAACAAATTTAAAATCTCCTTAGGATAGGCCTCTGTCCTATTCCCTTTCGTTACCTCTTTAGATGTGTGTGAGTCTCGAATCTTTCCTTCTTTATGTGACACCTTTTGTTACCTCTTGAGCTGGATGTGAGTCCCAAAGCATTCCTTCTCAATGTAACAAATTTAAGAATTCCTTAGGGATAGGCCTCCATCATATTCCATTTTGTTCCTCTTGTGTTGGATATGAGTCCCCGAGCTTTCCTTCCCAATGCAGCACCTTTTTTCCTTGATCGGTCTTTTCGAGCTTGATGCGAGTCCCTTGCCTTTCATCTCGACACAGTGTTTTCAAACATCCTTATTTTTTGAAGTTTTCTTAAAATCAAAATCAAATTATTTTTAATTAAAATTAAAATCTTTTGTTTAAAATCGAATCGAATCTAATCTTCATCGCAACCGTCGATGTCCTCGATGGTTATCTCCGAAACTCGCCTTTCAAACCTCAGCGGGAGTCCCTATCTACTCCACAGCGGAAGCCTGTTTCATTTTATCTCTTCTCTACTCTAAGCACGTTGGCTGAGAAAGTCATGTTGGTTTGTTGATCTGGTCGGTTAATGAAAATGGGTGCTTGCCCAGCACACCACACCTATTGAGGGTCCATTTGTAGACCTCACTTTTTATTGTTGTCTAGTTTCTTCTTTAGAAGCCTAGGATCTAGCCATAGGATTTTCGTGTTAACAATTCCTAGAAGACTAGTAAAGGAACCCTCACCATTTGAAATTCTAAAACTCTTCTTTACTTATCTTGAAGTTCCACCTAGTTCTAACCTCTAACGCTTAGTAGGTGGAGCCAATATGGGGGAGCTCAAGACTAGTCCCTTAACCTTAGGTTTAGCCCTGGATGGTGTGGACTTGGTCAGTCTTGCACACACACACTTGATACATCTAACCTACATTCATAACCTCAAACCTTAACCAAACATGCTTAGTTTAATCCCTTACTCTTTTGGAATCTCATGTGGATGGTCCGCTTGATCCATAGTCCTAGGCTAGGGTTTAGCTAAGACCAACATATAGAAGTTCCAAAATGGTAGTTTGCTTGGTCTCATGCCTTAAAAAAGAGTAATTTTATGATTAGCATCTTCAATTTATCTCATCCTACCCAAATACCCTATTTAGACTTTTGCTCGCAAACTTTTTCATGACTACCAAATCACCCCTGAAACCCTAAATCTTCCAAAATAGCCCAAACTACCCAAATTTTCCCAAAAATCATCTCAAACTCTTTAAAACCACTAAAATTGCCCAAAACATCAAAAAATTTTCAAAATTACCAAAATGCCCTTGATGGCCCAAATTTTACCAAAACCTCCAAAAATCATTTCAAACACTTTCAAAACAAATCTTGACCACTCATGAATTCCAATTTGACCAACTCGACAAATTTTGACCAAAATCCCAATTTTGCCCTTTACGGCCTAATTACCCCAAATCACCACCAATTTCTACCAATTTGACTTCAGTCTTCCTCAATTGTAATTCCAAATAAAAATTCATCTTGCCCAATCACAATTGAAACCAAATTGAAGTCTAATTAAACCCAATTTCAAACCTAAACTCCAAGCCCACCTAAATTTCCCAATTTTCACCATACACTCAAATTCCCCCTATTTGAACCCCATAATCAAACCAATCTACCAAATTTTGAGTTCTAAACTCTTCATAATATTCTCTTTGATGAATTTGAGCCCTCTATTGGCCTTAAACTAAAATCAAACCACACCCAAATCCCACCTAAGCCAAACTCCCCAATTTTGCCCTAAAACTCAAATGTGATCAAATTGAACTTCATAACTCCACAATTTTTACCCAATTTATACCCAAAACTCTTCATCACGATACCTTGAACCAATTTGGGCCATCAATTGAACCAAATCTAAACCATCCCCCAATCCAAATCCAAGTCTAGCCCAAATGCCACAATGTCGACCATGAGCCAAATTCCACTAAATTGAACTTCCAAATCAATTCAAAAGCACTCAATTCCTTTTCCAAACTTCTCAGGACAATTATCAAAGTCAATTTGATCAATCACTTGACCCAATCTTAACTCAAACCAAACCTAGACTCATGATCAAACCAAAAAACCAAATTTGAACCCAAGCCCCAAACTTGACCAAATCCATTGAAATTGACCACACCATGATTGCCACAGCCAGCATTGGAGCCCTTGGGACCATGTTAGATCCATTTAGCCCAACCTACTTGAGCCATGGACCAATGGTCCCTTGAATTAAGGGATTTCATCCTAAAAATGGCTAAACCAAATATATCTTTTCCATCAACAATCAAGCCACCCAACTAATCATAATGAAGACTCCCCCTGGCTCCCCTGAACAAGCTAGCAACCTCCCTGTCCCTGCCAGCCAACCTAGTCACCGGAAAACATCAAAACTAAGGGCCACCCCAAGACTTAAACCAAAAATTAGAACTCCCTAAGTTGGCTCACGCTGATTGGTCACTTGCACCTTTTTTCCTTCCATATAAGCAACTGATTACACTCACAAGCTAGCCCTGGTGGCCACTCTTTCTTCATTTAAACCCCACCCCCTCATGACCAAACATAGAGAATTCATTTGACCTTGGGGAGACTCTGCTAATTTTTTTCTAGAGCTTCTCCAAGACCTCCTGAGTCTACTCCAACCATTTTATAGCCATCATCCCCCACTGTCTGAGCCCAATTTCTCCACTGAAATAGAGGACATATTTTAATCATCCTTCAAAACTCCACTACACGTACTGAAACTTCAAGTTGACTTGCCCCTCACCATCCCAAGTCCAAAAGAAGAAGAATCCCACTAAAAGCTCCATCCTATGGCTACTCTAAACTATCTCAAGACCAAGGTCTCCTCACTTGTAGGAGGAAGTCTTACACAAATAATTTACCAGACCAAAGTGACACTTCCAGGAGGTTTGCCAAACTCCACTGAAGCTTCTACAAGCATCCAATTGAGGCCAAACCTCTTGGAAAAAGGTATAGCTCATTTTCCCTCAAACTTAGCTCAATTTGGGCTTTTATGAAAAAAATTTTAATTTCATGTTGTTGACCTCACTTTTGGTTGAGGTCTAATTTCCCCCTTAGTAGCCTAGGGTCTAGCTCTGACTTTCATGTTGACTATTCCTAGAGGATTAGTAAAGGAACCCTCACCATTAGAAGCTCTAAACTCTTATTCGCTTAAATTGAAGTTCCACATATTGGTCCAGCCTCTAACATTTAGTAGGTGGGGTCAGTATGGACGAGCTCAAAGGAAGTCCCATAGGACTATTTGGCCTTAGGGTGAAGCCTGGGTTGTGTGGCCTTGGTAAGTTTCACACAAACACACACTTGAGACCCCCCACTTACACTCACAACCTGAGGCTTTAGTCAAATATGCTTAGTTGGTCCTTTAACTTTTTGGGAAACTCATCTAGATGGTCCCCTAGGCCACTAGACCTAAACTAGGGTTTATCTGAGACCAGTACATGGAGGATCCAAAGTAGGAATTCTATTGGTCCATGCTCAAGTAGGGTGATTTTGTGGTTGGTAACCCCAATCATACTAAAATAATCAATTTAACCTTTTGCCCCCAAAACCTATCTCAATTTACCAAACTACCCTTGAAACTCCAATTTTGACCAAAATCCCAAAAATTAGCCAAGATACCTAAATTTGTTCAAAAATCATTTCAAACCAATTGAAAAAACCCAAATTGCCTAAAACACCCCAAAATTTTCAAAATTACCAAAATACCCCTAATTTTGCCAAAATTATAATAGTAACTGTGACCTAAACTATCTCAATACCTTCAAAATCATTTCAAATGTGCCCAAAACCAATTTGAACCACTCCATTGATACCAATTTGACCAATTATAACCAAAAGCCCCAAATTGCCCTAAAAGGTCTAATTACCCCAATTCACTTCCAATGTCCACCAATTTGATCTCAATTTTCTCCAATTTCAATTCTAAAATCAAATTCATCATGCCTAAAAATGATTGAAACCAAATCGAAGTTTAACTGGACCCAATTTCAAACCTAAATGCTAAGCTCAATTCAAAATCCCCAATATGACCCTAAGCCAATATTTCCCTAGATAGAACCCCCAAACCTATCTAATTGCCCCAATTTTGAATCCTAAACTCTTTGCAACAGTCCCCCACATCAAATTAAACCCTTAATTTGCCTGGGTCAAGCACCATTCTCACTCAAATTTAACTTGGACCAAAACCCCCAATTTTCCCTCAAACTCTAAATTCCCCAAAATTGAACCTCATAACCAAAAAATTTTCAATCAATCAGTATTCGAAAATCTTCATAGCAATCCCTTGGACCAATTTAAACCATCAATTGGGTCTAACGAAAGACATAGCCCAATCCAAACCTAAGGCTAACTGCTGTTGGCGGATTTAGTGTGTTAATTTTTCAATTATTTTTTAATATTACAAAATACACACGACGAATATAATAATAAATATTCAATGTAATCCAAACAAATGCAACTTTAATAAAAATAGTGTATGTTTAAAACTCTTTTAAACTACAAAATCCTCGTTTAAAAAATAACGCAAGTATACGTATCGCTCAAGTAATAAAGGGCTCTAACGGAGTCCTAAATATCGATCCCATAGAGAAGTTAGAAATGTCTGTAAATAGTTCTTAAGATTATAATTATAATTTAAACTAAAAAAAGTAAAGTGTAAAGTTTGAATTAAAGTGTTTAAACTAAAAAAAGTAAAGTGTAAAGTTTGAATATTAACTACTAAAGTGAATGTTATTTAGAATGCAGTTGAAAGACAAAGTTAACTAAACCAAAAACTAAACATTTAAAAGTAAAATTACGAAAACTAAACAAATTTTTTATTGACATATAGTTCAAATTTATGAAAGCATCTTTCCCCTTATAATGAGCCTATGGATTGTGAAGAAATTAAAATTAATTGAAAAATATATATATATAAAAAAAATTTTGTGCCAAATAGGAGCAATCCTATTTCTTACACTCTTCTGAGTGCTATAAAGAATATTGACCAATCCAGAGTTTGGTCCCTGATCTGTGGTTAGGCCGGGAGGATATCAGGTGCCACTCCAAAGCTCCCACTACTCCCTCCCTTGAGGGCTAACAATCTCGCAAAATTTTCCAATCAATTGAACCAAATTGGGGATCTTAATATGTAACCTTAAAATCTCCAATTCTGCATCCAAAAAAATATATTTCCTATATTTCCCTATTTAAAATATATTTCCCTATTTATTTGCACTCAATTCCATGGATGACATATACTCCCATGAAATTAAATGTGATTCCCCCATGTTGTAGAAATCATAGGCCTTTTGGAACATAGGGGTAAAATTCGCATAATAGCAGATAAACACATTCTCTATCATAAACGTTTTGTTTATTCTTGAAGGAGACAATTGCACAAACCTGCCTCACACATAGACAATTCCTTGGTTGATTCCATGAATATTTGCGTATAACATTTTCACCACAAGGACGACCACGATGACAGTAGTGTAACAAAGCACTTCCCAACATGTCTGCACAATGATCTCTCGAGTATTCGGTGTGTTGAATCCTCAATTAACAAATCCCCTTTCTTTGATTAGCCTCCTCTTCACTAGAACACGATCATGCAACTTCTACGCATCAAAAATGACAAACTTTCTCCGGTTGAAATATCCAAGTATCACAGTATTTTCGGAGTTGGACGCCATTGGATTTGAAATCTAGTGGCTTTTCTCTTTTTTTCCCTCTTAAAATAGACTTAAGAATGAGTTTTTGGGAGTTATAAGGAAAAGAAATCGCTAAAAAATGCCAAAAACCGCAATTGAAAATGTTTTAAGTCATTTTCATCACTGCGGTGCATCATGCGCCGATTCTAGCACATTTTGCGCCATCTCTCTAGAATTTGGCGCATTATGTACCAGTCTAGCACATCATGCACTAGTTCCAAAAACAACACTATTTCAATTTTGATCCAATAAACTCTCAAATTTTCCATAAAATTAGGTAAATAAAGATTTTTCTAAATATTTTCTCAAATACACGGACTATATCTCAAATACACGGACTATATACACGGACTATATAAAGACATAATTATAAATATACATAAAATATTTTTAACAAATACTCAAAAGTAAACTTAACGATAATACGTATGGGTTGCCTCCCATTAAGCGCTTGGTTTGATGTCGTCAGCCCGACATTCCTAATTTTTTATTTTGGGTGACCCAACATTATAATATCTTTAACAGCTTGTCTTTGACTATCAAAATATGGTTTCAATATGTGCCCATTCACTTTAAATATCCTTCCAGTCTTAGAATCTTCAATGTTAACTGCTCCGTAAAGATGCCCTTTCCACCTACACTTCAGTTTTTCGGGAAATAATTTTAATCTCGTATTATATAATAAAACTTCTTGTCGAGGGTCAAATTACCTTTTTATTATCTTCCGTCCGATCATGTCATTCTTTTATTTTTTCTTTATAAATCCTTGCATTATCATAAGATTCATTTCTAATTTCTTCAAGCTCATTCAATTACAATAATCTTTTCTTACCAGCTTCTTTGAAATTAAAATTGAATTCCTTTATAGCCCAATAAGCATTATGATCCGATTCTACTAGTAAGTGACAAGTCTTCCCAAAAAATAATCTATAAGGGGACATTCATAAAGTTGTTTTATAAGATGTCTTGTATGCCCATAATGTCATATCTAATCTAGCAGACCAATCCATTTTACTAAGCTCTTTCCAAAATTCTTTTAATTTCACGATTAGATACTTCTGCTAAACCACTAGTATGGGGATGATAAATAGTTGCAATTTTATGCATTATATTATCTTTTTCCACCAATCTTGTAATTGTTGCATTTCTAAATTGAGATCATCCATCGATAATGATTACTCTCGACATTCCAAATCTTGTAAAATTTTTAATTAAAAATTTTGAAACACTTCGAGCATCACATTAAGGTAAAGTGATTGCTTCAATCCATTTCGAAATATAATCCACTGCAATCAATATATAAATATTTCTAAATGAAGGTATAAATGGTCCCATAAAATCCAATCCTCATGCATAAGAAATTTAAATTTTGAAATTAAAATTTAGAGGCATTTCATTTCTTCTTGAAATATTACCTACCCTTTGACACTGATCACATGTTTTTATGTATATATTAACATCTCTAAATAGAGTAGACCAATAAAATCCAAATTATAAAATTTTATCAATAGTTCTTTCATTCCCAAAATGACCTCCAAACTTAGAATCATAAAATTTTTGGATAATTTCCTGAAATTTCTTATAAAGCACACTTCGTCTCTTTACTAAATCTTTTCATTATTTATACAAATAAGGGTCAATATGATTTTACATCATAAATGAACTTCTTTTCTGGTTGTTTTATCGGCTTATAAGGTAAAATGCCACTAACAATATAATTTACACTATCAGTATACCAAGGTATTTCCCATCATTTTACAATATAAAGTTGTTCATCAAGAAAAGTTTCATTAATTCCTTTTTCCAAATCAATTTTTTATTCCTATTTTAGCCTAGATAGATGATCAACAAATTGATTATCAGTCCCTTTCTTATCAACTATCACAAAATCTAACTATTGCATCAGAAGTACACATCTAATTAATCTTTATTTAGCATCCTTATTTTGCATAAAAAATTTAATGGTTGAATGGTCGTCAGTATGCACTATACTTTTAGCTCTAATCAGATTGATCTAAGCTTATCAAAAGTATATACAATAGCTACTAACTCTCTTTTAGTGGTGGTGTGGTTAATCTGAGCATCACTAAGAGTCTTACTAGCATAATATAAAAATTTAAAAATCTTATCATATTGCTGCCCTAAAACAGCTCCAATTGCATAATCACTAGCATCACACATTAATTCAAAACGTTTCTTCCAATCAGGTTAAAAAAATTATAGGAGCAGTGATCAATTTTTCCTTTAAAGTTTTAAAGGCTTCAAGGCAATCTTGGTTGAAGTCAAATTTGTATCTTTTTCCAGATGTTGGTGACCACAGGAAAATATGTTGAGATTTTCATACTTATTTTATACTAATTTTGATGATATTGCACTTTAAAGAAAGGTATTTTTGATATCTTGTTGTAGATATGATGAATTATGGTCATTGGAGCAAAAAGATGCAAAAAGGAGCGAATTTGGAGAGAAAATGACCAAAATATGAAGATTTGAACTAGGGTGTCGACGGCGAGCCCAACGACGCCGACAGTGAGAATTTCCTGAGACTTCAGATAAAATAATTTAGAAGACCCGCCGGCGGCGCCCTCAAGGCCGCCGACGGCGAGATCGGTGATTAATTCAAAAGGAGCATTGAATGTGGACGATTTTTGAAGGGATGTTTAGACAACTCTTGAGAAAACTCTTCTACAACTTCAAAAGAAGATTTTAACCAAAAATTGAGAGGAGTTCGAGAAGTTGAAAGGTTTGAACAGCGTCCAAGAATCCAAGTAGTGTGTAAAGAGTCTAATTTAGGGTTAGATTATGAGGAATTCTTCAAGAGATTGTAAGAGTGGAGGGAAAATGAGAGATTTCTTCCTCCTTGCCGCTTCGAAGAAGAATTCTGTGTGCTGTAAAGAAAGGAAGAGATTCAGAGGAACTTCAAGATGAGTTTTGTCATATCTTCCCTGTGAGTTCTGAGTAGTTTTCTCTGTCTTTCTCCTTGTCTTGAGATTTGTGAAATGGTGATTTGAATTGGTTAAGCCTTGAAAATATTAAAGAAGTTGTGATGATCTTTTCTCTTCGATCTTAATTTACTTTCAATCTGGCCAATTGATTTGTTAAAATATGTTGAGTTTTACAACTAAAGTGAAGATTACATCCAAGATATAAAGAGGTCAAAGCCCTTGGAAGTTGGGTGCAAATAAATAGAGAAATAAAATTATCGGGCGTAGAATTGGAGATTTTAGAGAGAAAAACTAAAATCCTCAATTTGGTCCTATCATTTGGGTGCTGAAGTGTAGATGTTAGCCCTCAAGCAAGGGGAACGTGAGAGCTCCAAAGTAATAACCGGTATCCTCCTAGCCTAGCCGCAGATTCAGTAACCAAGCATAGGATTTGTTAATGTTCTTTATGCCTGTACCAAAGGGTAAGGAATAGGTATGCTCCTATTTGGCACAATCCAATTCGAACTGATTCACTTTATCCATTCACTATAATTTTATGACAAGGAGAAGGATGCTTTCTTATATATTGAATTTCACATTAGAAACTTTATTAGTAGAAGTAGTTATTTAAGAGTTATTAAAATTACATATTTATTTCAATTGCCTATTAGTGACAGATAAGCAAATTGAATTATATTATTGTGATTAAGTATTGATTTTCCAAAATCTTAGTTCGTAGCCTCTAATATTACTCCCTGTGGGATCGATATCTAGGACTCCATTAGAGCCCAGTATTACTTGAGCGATACGTATGCTTGCGTTGATAAGTGTGACTTTACCATTATTGAATATTTTATATATACATTTTTATCGAATCTATAATCGTTGTCAAGTTTTTGGTGCAGTTGCTGAGGAATTAAATCTTCTAGCAGCAATATTAAATACATGTATTTTTAAGCATATAGTCGCTGTCAAGTTTTTGGCTTTGTTTTCGGGGAGTAAACAACAATCATAATTAGAGTAACGGACAAATTAGGACAATGAGAAAACTTTTACTGGAATTGCAACTTATTTTCAAAGTAATAACCGGTATCCTCCTAGCCTAGCCGCAGATTCAGTAACCAAGCATAGGATTTGTTAATGTTCTTTATGCCTGTACCAAAGGGTAAGGAATAGGTATGCTCCTATTTGGCACAATCCAATTCGAACTGATTCACTTTATCCATTCACTATAATTTTATGACAAGGAGAAGGATGCTTTCTTATATATTGAATTTCACATTAGAAACTTTATTAGTAGAAGTAGTTATTTAAGAGTTATTAAAATTACATATTTATTTCAATTGCCTATTAGTGACAGATAAGCAAATTGAATTATATTGTTGTGATTAAGTATTGATTTTCCAAAATCTTAGTTCGTAGCCTCTAATATTACTCCCTGTGGGATCGATATCTAGGACTCCATTAGAGCCCAGTATTACTTGAGCGATACGTATGCTTGCGTTGATAAGTGTGACTTTACCATTATTGAATATTTTATATATACATTTTTATCTAATCTATAATCGTTATTAAGTTTTTGGTGACGATGCTGCGGAATTAAATCTT